>NC_135497.1:433642734-433942734 GCF_052857255.1 Amblyomma americanum | reverse complement strand
AAGAACAAGTACAGGCGTGAGCAATATGTGGAAGCGAATTTTTCTTTTGTTCGTCCTGAGGAACAGCTTTTGGACGGCACAGCAAAGTACCATTATGTACGTTTGCCCAAGCTGCTCAGTGCACTTTGTGAAATCCCCTACATTGCAGCCCACTTGAAAACACCACAGCGTGAGAAAACGACGCCGTCTGTGTATAAAGACTATACTGATAGTGCGGTGTACAGAGAGCATCTTCAAGATGATTCCAGAAAGCAGAACACATACAATACTTCTTTTGTTTTATACTGACGAAATTGAAGTTGTAAATCATCTGGCAGCGAAACGAGGAAAGCACAAGTTACTCGCTGTATACTGCAGCTTGTAGAACCTTCATGCCAAGCATAGATCGAAACTTGAGAGCATATATTTGATTCTGCTTGTTCGCTATGTTTATGTGAAAAAGTACGGCCTCAGCAATGAACTACAGCCATTACTCGAAGACCTAAACAAGTTGTACGCAGAAGGCCACACCATTGGCTTAGAAGGACAGGAGACAAGGGCCACAGTCATCGTGTTCGGCTTCTGTGGAGACAACCTTTCCCTGAACCGCTTGGGCGGATTCACTTGTTGTTGCAGCCCTGGGTGAGTCTGTAGATTCTGCATGGTATCTGTGAAACATTTGCCAGAAAAAACCTGTGAAATGATGTGCCAGATACGCATATTACGCAGCCACCAGTCACATCTTGAAGCAATCGCAGTGAACCCTGCTAACAGGACTTTGTATGGCGTAAATGAGGTCTCGCCCCTTTTGCAGTTGCCATACTTCGACATTACCCGGCAATTACCACCAGACATTATGCATGACATTTTGGAAGGAGAAATAGATTGCATCCTTCGATATGTTTTGAAATCTCTCCTTTCCAGTGGCTTAATGTGCAAGCAAAACCTTGAGGAGCTGTCTTCATTCAAGTATGGAGCAAATGATCTAAAAAACAAGCCCCCACCGATCAACCCGGCATTCATCAATAGTAAATCTGTTTTAATGGGAAGTGCTGCGACCAAGTGGTGCTTGATAAGGTTTTTTACCTTGATCTTTAGAGCGAGAGTTCCAAAAGAAAATGAGGATTGGGAATTGCTTTTGAAATTCCGGGAAATTGTTGACATCGTATTTGCATCGGAAATGACATCTGCACGGCTTGTCTACTTGGAAATGCTTGTGCAGACATTTTTGAACGAGCTCACTGACAGGTACGGGCCTGGTGCAGTTACCTCTAAGCTTCACTTCATGGTGCATTATGCTAGGTTTGTGCGTGAGGTGGGACCTCTTAGACATATCTGGTCCATGAGGTTTGAAGTGAAGCATCAAAGCCTCAAGAAGTTGGCAGCCTGTGTCAAAAACTTCAGGAACCTGACACACACACTTGAAAAAAGGCACCAGTAGTGACAGAGCTACCAACTCCGCACCTTTCAACTGTACCAAGAACAGAAAACATCGTCAAGTAAGCCTGTTGACTGGAATGCGCTCTCTGCCTGTGCCAAAGAAGTACTTCCAACCACAGTCGTTCATGACGTCAAAAGTGCAACACTTGATCGACGCAGGTAGAAGTGTGCGTGTGTTTTGGTTTCGACAGGAGCGGAGTGGCCAGAGATTTATATGATTGAGTCACTCTTAGTGGCAAATAGGGTCCTCCAAATCGTCGCAACAACCCTGGAGGTGCGCCACTTTGACCGACACAGGTACTGCTACTGCGTCCAAACCACAAATGAGCAGAAAATCTATGAACCTAGTGAGAAGTTTGAACATTGTCTTCTGGATTTGTATGAGAGTGGTATACTTGTACCAAAGTGGGAGACTGTGCTGTAAACAAATGCTGCCTTGTCTCAAAACGGCAGTATTGAACTGAGCTAATAGTACTTCAGAGTTTTATGTAGTGTATCTTTGGCATATTCAAATTACCACTTTTTATCTGAGAATAAACAATTTTGATGCTTATGACTCATGCCATTTCATAATTATACTGTAGCGTCTTAACAGACCTGTGCTGTCTGGAAATATGTTTATAATGCGATAGCATTTTTCATGTCCCTTGGTGAAAAGCCGTGTCCAGAATCCGCACTAATAACTTTCTTCAAAAGCTGAGAGACTGACCGGAAAGAACCTGGGTCGCACAAGCCCCACGGCTAGGTGTGTTGGAAGTAGCCACCCACCATGACATCGATTAACCGCCACACCACTGCACTAGAGTTCGTAACAGCACTCCCGGTGATCTGTGAAAGTGCTGAGCAATTCGAGGGAACTGCTCACAACCTGGATTGCACAAGACTCATGGGTGGTTGTGTTGCAGACAGCTACCTGCCAGGTCATTGATTAATTGCAACAATGTTGTGCCAGGAGTGTTGTGAGGACTCCCTGCAATCTAGGAACCTACCCAGCAGCTAGTGAAGCAACGGCCCACTGTGGCAGGGCACAGTGAAATTAATTATTCGTACCGAGAGCGTGCTCAGGGAGAAAAACTTGGGGCTCACAAGTCCCCCTGGTGGCTATGTTTGAAATACCGTATGCATATCACGATTCAGTATCTCAATTTGCATTATTCTTTATAGCCACAACCTGGCAAGACCAATTTGCAGCAACTCTCGGCATCAACAACTCAGTAACAACAACCTAGCCAAAAGAAACGCTATCGCAATACCATCTCAGAAGAATGTGCTTAGGGATCACCAACTTTTTAGCTACAACACCATTTTTTGTCTTATATCCTGATGTCAACAGCGCACAATGCAGACGGGGCACGAGAAGACGTCATACCAAGCACCGTCTTTAACAACATTTATTTGAAAGACAAACGGCTTTATATATGCTTACATAAAGGCACCATCATATCAGAAACTTATCAGTGGACACCACGTGTCACAGATATTTCTGCACACTTGTGAAAATTATTGGTCATATAACAGCTCAAGTTCTTTTTTTGTTCGGCGGTCGAATTTCGATGGAGGCGAAATTCTAGAGGCCCGTGTACTGCACGATGTCAGTGCACATTAAAGAACCCCAGGTGGTCGAAATTTCCGAAGCCCTTCGCTACGGCGTCTCTCATAGCCTGAGTCGCTTTGGGACGTTAAACCCCCATAAACTAACTAAACTGTTTTTTGTTCGCAAAAAGGATTGTCTGATAACACGTTGGTCACACAGTCTGGAAATCTCGGCTGCCTCGGTAATTTCACGTATCACTGTGCTTTTCCAGCGCTTTGTATCGTCTAAATTTTGTGGCAAAAGTTTCGGATGGGCAATCCCTGATGTGGATTCCTGAATTTCTGCATGCCTGATCGGCATTAGTTTTGTGTTCTTTCAGTCTGGTTCGTGAAATTGAGGCAACTGAATTGCCAGTCTGTGTAACCAATGTGTTAGCACGCCGCCTCTTTTGCTAACAAAAACAGAACTTTAGCTGCTAACGTGCATTAATTTTCATAGGTGTGCAGAAGTGCCTTTGTCACATGGTGCTTTAATGAAAATGTATGCGAAGTCGTGCTTCTTTCAAATAAACGTTGAAAGTCGGCACTCACTGTGTCGTCATCTCGTCTTGTGTGCCCGTCTATGTACTGTGCTGTAATTGACATCAGGATGGAAAACCCGAAGCCCAAGCTGCTGTTCTAGCTGCCTTGCTGCAGAGGGTGGGAAGGATAAAATAATTCATTTGAATATCACCTAAAATGAGTAATTGTGCAATAGATACGAATAAGGTAGACATATATCCATTAAACTGTTGCACTAAAAAGAGTGCAACTCACTGTTTGCTCAGCACTCATTTAGGCTCCTTGAAAATTGCTGTTCTGATAGCGCCTCGGACACCACAGTCTAGTATCTCCTATTCTGTGTACTTGAGGCAGTTTGTGTCACTGAAGTGGACAGCTGTGGTCTCAAAATACATTTTTTAAGACTGTTCTTATTGTCAAGGTGTTCATTTTACAACGCAATAGTAGAGTAGGGGCACGGAACTCGTCAAGACACCTTTGGTTTTTTGTCCGTGCCCCTAAGCATCTCAAGATGTTTGAATAAATTGATTCGATTTGATTGATCAGAAAACACAATGGTCACTCGTGAAAATCTGGCTACAATTCTGACACATCACTGAAGAAAATTGCATAACAGCACAGGAAACCAGGTTTTACACTTGGCAGAATGGAAATCAGAAAGGCACTTATGCAATTCCTCACAGCTGTGCTGTTACTTTAAGCCACTGCACCATTTTCCAGCCAGTAGGGAATGATTTGTCTCACACAAAAAATAAAGAAATGGCTTGCATATATGTCTGTTGCCAGTAAACACCATCTTGGAAGTTAAGTGCAACTACACTGTGTGAAAGGCATTCTAATGGGATATGCAGATGAGTTTTTCTCCTGTGTAATTCAAAATTTAGGGTACATTTTTTTTTAATTAGGTAGCTTTTTAACATGTTTGCCATTAATTAAGCACAATTCCTTCCCATATATCATCCTACGTCTCTTTCCTGGCCCATTACAGCTGGTACTGGGGACATATGCAGCTGCAATTTACGTGTTTATCAATAAGAGCATTTTGTCTGTGTTATACATAATTTATTTTCTAGTGTTTGTGTTTCTGTTATGGCAGGTGAATGTGCAAGGCCTATTGATGAAGAATTATCTTGCAATCACGCGTACAAAAGGTAAAGAAACTCAAGCTACGATCAAGGGACGCCGTAGTGAAGGACTCCGGATAATTTCGACTACCTACAATTCGTTACTGTGCACTGACTTTGCACATGCAGTACACGGGCTTCTTTAGCATTTCGCCGCGGCCGAGCCCGAACCAGTATCTTACCATAAGCCAGCAGCCGATCGAGCACTGTATACATAAGAGTGTAGTATATATAGTCACTGAGTCACCATGGCGATTTAGAAATGGAATTTTTTATATAGCGCTTCTAATTACGATTTGTACTGACACGCTATAGCGAATTATAGTGTCTCACTCATTCAAATGCGCTTCCCCATTTGCGATGTGCTACAATAAAAAATGCCTTTATCCGTGTATCCCACACTGACGCAAAAGTTCACAGGCCACTGCACCGTAACCGGAGGCCCGAGGATGAAGTATATATATATATATATATATATATATATATATATATATATATATATATATATATATATATATATATATATATATATATATATATATATATACGCGCATTTCGGGGTAACGGCTATCCGTTGCTTGCATGAACTTGACTACACCAAATAGCGATCACCGAGCTGTCGCTGGACCCATGCCGCTCACGGACGCTTCGCCCTCGGAACAAGCGCGGCACGTGAGGCATGGACCACCAGCCCGCTTACAAGAAGAATGGCGTTTTTGCCCCATTTCTTCATGCGCCTGAAATTCCCATAGCGCGCGACTGCTTCGCGTCGCGGTCCAGTGCATCCATGGATGCATGCATGCATGCCCGCATCGGTCGGGGGAGTAAGCGAGCATTTTGTCCTCACGTTAGTCCTGTTCGGGCCAGGACTAAACAAATGGTCCTCCAAATTTGCACACGGCGCGCAGCTCGCCGCAGTTGGTCCTTTCGACCTCGGCAGCAAGCTCGGCAGCACGCCAGCGATGGCCCGTGCTAACGTTCTACGCTTCTTGGTGCAGTTCCTCGGACTCTCGAGCTCGCAGCTGCTGGAGTGTTCGAGCCCCCGGGTCCCGTACCTAGCATCCGTCGTCAACTCCAGTCCAGACGCAACACTACTGCTTTCCGGACTTCACACAGTTGAGCCTTTCTCGGCTACGAATGGCCAGCCCATCGACAACGCATCCCGGTCCGCGCAATTTCTACACGGCCACGGACCATATCTTCAAGCATCATGGCTTTCCCTGAGCCGCCTGAACGCCGGAACCGCCCCTGTACATCCTGCGCATGCGTGGACTTGTGCTAAAAAGGCAGCTCGGAGCGGCGCGCCCTTCAGTGGGCTCGGCAGCACGCCAGCGATGGCCCGTGCTAACGTTCTACGCTTCTTGGTGCAGGTAAAGAAACCTTATTGCCTTTACGCTAAGCCAAGTAGCTACCGTGCACTCTTGGTGCTGCCGAGCCCACGGCGTTTCCGGTCCATCATGTATGACTGTGCGCATATGTTGTTAAAACTTCTTATGGTAGCTGGTGATATAGAATCTAACCCCGGCCCTAACAAAGAGATTCTTGATGCTTTGAAGGAAATTCAAACTGGGCAAACAGCAATGCTAGCGCAGCTAAAGTCAATTGAAATGAAACAAGTTGATCATGATAAAACGTTTTGCGAGATTAAGGCGCGACTGGATAAAATTGAGACAGCATGTGTTGGTATTGATGACATGCAGACTGAATTGAAAGAACTGCATGGAATCAGCACTGAGAACACGGCGCAGATAAATGCTCTGTCTGCCCGGGAAATGATGCAGAAAATCGGTCCAGACGAAACAACCTTGTTTTCTGCAGCCTTGGAGATAAAGATAAAGAAACATGGTCAGATTCTGAAAATATTATCATTGCACACATTAATCAGTATTTAGACATCCAGTTAGAGCCACGAGACATTAAGCGTGCACATCGCCTTGGGAATTTCCAAACTGGTAGGTGCAGACCTATAATTGTGAGATTTGCTCACTTTAAAGACAAAGAGCAAGTCCTGTCTTCCGCTCGGAAATTCAAAGACACAGGATATGCGGTTGCTCAAGATCTTTCTCCCAGCACGCGCCTTGCCCAGAAACACCTCATCGAATTTGGAAAGGCTCGAAAACTGAAATACAAGTTGCGAAATGAAAAGCTTGTCACAAGTGAAAAAACGTACCATTTCGACCATGTTTCTAACCATGTCGTTGAGGACAGCTTGTAGCCACCATTAAAACCAAATTGTGAACCCCGTTCGCCGAATCGTCACCCTTTATCATTTCTGCTTGCTAACATTCGAAGTGTTGTTCCCAAGCGCGATTCATTGTGCAGTTTAATAGGTTCATCTTCATGCGATATCTTACTACTAACTGAAACATGGCTTAACGCATCAGTTCACGATTCTGAGATTCTTCCATTCCTCCCAGATTTTGAGATATTCCGAAAGGATAGACCCGATAATTCGCGCGGTGGGGGTGTATTGCTCGCCACTAAACGGGATCTGCATTGTACATTTGTTAACCTCCCTTCACAACTGGAAATGATTTGGCTTCGATGCACTACTACACATCCGGCCATCCTCATTGGTATTTGTTACCGCCCTCCTAATGCTGACAGTTCTTTCACCCCCTTATTTCATGATGCCTTAAATGTGTTAACTAAAACATATCCACTTAGCCCTATCCTTCTCTTCGGTGATTTTAATTTTCCCACAATAGATTGGTCTAATCCCGCCGCTACATTATCGAAAAGCAGCCCGGCTAGCGATTTCTTAAACACGTGTATGACTTTTGGCTTAACGCAACTCGTCACTGATCCCACACGCGTTACTGACCACTCGTCCAACGTTCTAGATCTCGTATTAACAACGCATCCTGATAATTTTACTCCTATCACCTTGTTGCGCGGTCTCAGCGATCATTTGACGATACATACTTCTTTTTATTGCAACGTACTAAAGAAACAAAAAAATAAAAAACACTTACGCTTTATGATAAAGGAGACTATGCCAGCATGAACCGTGAATTATCAGATTACTTCGACACCTTCGCTGTTAACTTTCCACTACATTCTCTCGAGTCAAACTGGTTACTTTTCAAAACAGAGATGCATCGGCTTATAAGTCTTTACATTCCAACCATTACTATATCAGAAAGAATAACATCACCATGGTTTAATGTATCACTCAAACGACTCAATAATAAGAAAAAACGCCTGTTCCGGTCGGCCAAGCTTTCTAACTCTTCTTCCACATGGCAGAAGTATCATGCTGTCGCAAAAGAATACGACAAGTTAACCGCTCAGACTAAACGGAAGTTTTTTTCTACTACTTTACCATCTATGCTGCACACTAACCCAAAACGATTTTGGAAAACCATTAATCAATGTAATGAGATTTCACTTAACAGTAGCTCTGGATCTCCTATTCCCGACACTGAGGTTGCAGATGTTCTTAACACAGTATTCAGTTCGGTCTTTACTAATGAACCCCTTGATAATCTTCCAGATCCACCATATTTTACGCACCCGCTCATGCAAAATATCACATTTCATCCCGTCGGCATAGTCAAGGTAATTGAGTCACTGAAGAACTCGTCATCTACTGGAGTGGACGGTATCAACGCCAAAGTGCTAAAAAATACTAAACATACGTGTAGCTTGTTCTTATCGCTCATATTCCAGGAATCCCTGAACACCGGTTCGATTCCACGTGACTGGCAGGTGGGCAAGGTCATCCCAGTCTTCAAGAAAGGAAGCCGATCATTGCCGAGTAACTACCGCCCGATTTCCATAACAAGCGTTTCTTGTAAAATATTGGAGCATGTTTTATGCTCGCATATTGCTACTTTCCTATTGTCCGTTCATTTTTTTCACTCAAGCCAGCATGGTTTTCGCAAGAATCATTCCTGTGACACCCAACTGGCACTCTTCCTGCACGACTTACATTTAAACCTTGATCGTAATATCCCGACTGATGCAGTGTTTTTAGACTTCGAAAAAGCGTTCGATAAGGTTCCCTATGGTCGTCTCTTACTAAAGTTATCGCGCCTTAATATTCATCCATGTGTTCTGAACTGGATTCGAGGGTTTTTATCTAACCGTCAGCAGTTCGTATATGCCAATTCACTCTCTTCATCCTTAACACCTGTGCTCTCAGGGGTACCTCAAGGAACGGTACTCGGGCCCCTCCTTTTCTTGATATATATTAATGACCTACCGTGTAACATTTCTTCTCATATCCGACTCTTTGCCGATGAATGTGTCGTTTACCGAAGCATTACTAACTCCACCGCCCATCTCGCATTACAAACTGACCTTATTCGCATACAGGACTGGTGTAAAACATGGCTCATGTCATTAAATATTTCTAAAACCGTGTTAATGTCCATTCACCGTCGTCGTAATTACGTAGCGCCTAATTATAATATTAATAACCTGCAAATTGGAACATCCGAATCATTCAAATATCTTGGTGTGCATATCTCGCGTGACCTAACTTGGACCTGTCATATTAATCACATAATAAATTCTGCTAATTGTGCTCTAGGTTATTTACGCCGTAACCTTTCACTCGCTCCTCCCCCTATTAAACAGCTTGCTTTTCAAACCTTTGTGCGTCCCAAGCTTGAGTATGCTAACGCTATTTTTGATCCGCACCACGTTAATCTTACTAACGCCCTCGAATTGGTTCAGAACCGGGCAACACGATTCATTCTATTAAATTATTCCTACCACTCAAGCATCTCAGCACTAAAAGCTCGAATCAACTTGCCCCCCTAGCCTCGCGCCGTAAGATAGCACGTCTTAACTTTTTTCATAAATTTTTTCATTTATTGCCTCTTGATAACCCCTACATAAAAAGAGCCCACCGCATCGCCCGGTTCAGCCACAGTAACGCAGTGTATCCCCTACAAGCCCATACTGTGACATTTCAGCAGTCATTTTTTCATCGTACTGCACGAGACTGGAATGACCTGCCCACCGAAGTTGCCATTATCATCAACCCACTAGAATTCAAGCGGAGCGTCGCCAACCTTTCATCTTAACATTTTTTACCATTGTTTGCCAGATACCGTCCACTCCCTTATGTAATGTCTCAACCGAGACCTTTGAGGAAATAAATAAATAAACAGGCCGTTTTGAGGACTAAAGTTGACGTTACTCTACCCTTGAGCCGGTTTTTTTCTTAGAGTGTAGGTTGCATGAGTTTTAACGGTGGAGTGTGAGACGAAAAATGGAGCGCGGAAGTGCCGCCTTTTCCAAAACTAACCGATCAACGGGTTTTGCATCTTATCCGAGCAGCATGACACTTATGGCAGACCTTAAGCTCTAATTCTGTGTAAGCTTAGGAGAACCACTCTACTCACCATTCGGGACTTTTCACTCAGTAGGATTGCCGTAAGGGGGCTAAAAAGCTAGCCCCGTTGCTCGGTTGCTTCTACAAAGGGGGTACAGCTCGTTACCAAACATGCACTGCGCTGTTACGGGAATACCTTCTCCTGTGTTTGGTGTAGTGCTGAACAGCATGGTGACGCGGCTGCAAATGATCGCATTACGTAATATTAAACATTGTTACTTTATGACGCTTCATAAATCGCGAGGTTTTCATAAATTGCTTCTTGGTTTTCATGGTGTAGCAGGATGCAAGCACACGTGGTAAAACTAATTATATAACGTAGCAGGATTTTGGTAAGTGCTCCATAACTTAATTAACCTCATAACGATGGAGTAACCTAAAGAAATATGCAATCCTGTATTTTCAATGATTACTTTTAATACCTACACTAAAAGCCAGCAGCAAGTGAATTGGAAATACTCAAAATCAAGCTACAGAGTTCATGCTTTCCAATACCTTATGTAGCACCATAGCATCTTTTGTGACACTCGTTTTTAGGACTGTGATATCCAACCACTAGCCTGCAGTTTCTGCATATTCATATAAAGGTAGTGAAAAAAAACTGCGTGTCAAATTTATAACACCAGGTATCTTGCAGGACTGGAATCCCTGGCCCCACCACCAAAGCGGCGCATGTGGATGACGAACAGAAGTAGTGATTGGTAGGACAATATTGTTTGCTCCAACTTTGATGATGGTGAATGGAAAGAAAACTTCAGAATGTCACGGGCAAATTTCTGTGAATTGGTTGCTGCCCTTGCTCCATTTATGTCACCGGAATGTAATTACGTTCGAGAGCCAACGCCAGTTTACAAAAGAATTGCAATTGCACTGTACAAACTGGCTAGCTGTTGTAGGTACAGAGTAGTTGCAAATCAGTTCGGAATTCACAAAAGCACTGTGCAGAAAATTTTGTACCTTTTCTGCAGTACCGTAAAAAGGCACCTTTGAAACAAATTTATCTACCTGCCATCAACTGAAGAGACCACGTTTATTGGCAGGAGGTTCTCCGAGAAGTGCCACAACCCACAGATAAGTGGTGCCATTGATGGCACTCATATTCCTATCACTGCACCAAGAAAATGGAACAGAGACTTTATTAATCGCAAAATGTGGACATCCTACAACATGCAGGCAGTCGTGCACGACCGTGGACTGTGAGTATATTTGTTTATTCGTGATTGGAACTAAGCTTTGCTGTTTGTATGCAACAGCAATAACTGAAAACTTGTAGAAAACAGTAATGAAGCATGCTGATGAAGTGTTTCACACTAAGTACTCTGAAATTCGAAGCTAGATAATTATTTTGTTGTGCTTGTGTGCAAGGGCACGCATGACGAATTTTCAAACATGACATTCTTGTGTGCTAGGACCTCTCCCAAGATAGGCTTATCATGATTGACTAACATGGCATCCATTTGTTAGTACTGTAGTGCATGTATCTTGTTCTATTTAAACTGCGGGACATCCATAAGTAATCTATTTGCCTTTAAAATCTCGCAGCAGACTTTCAGCACACATCCCAATGAGCAATCTAGTGGTGTTGTACAGTTTGCTTGTGAACTATTTCTTTTAAACCTGTACTAACTTTTTGGCACCTAAATAGAAACAAGCTATATGAATGCAACACGTGGATAATTTGCAATTAGGATCATAGCTATAGCAAAAAAATATATAAAGATTGCAGAAAGGAGCTCAACACAGTTCCTGCGGAAGTGCCCAGTGGCACATTTCGTGGCAGTGATGCCACAAAGGTTTTAGAATGCAATTCAGGGTGGTCTGCAGTTTATTTTTGCTTTTTCAAGATATTTTGTAATTACTTCTATTTCCTTTTTTACATTGTTTTCCTGGCTAGTTTTGCTTCCCTTTGGTGGAATTCAAATACAAACTTATTGCTTTTATTTTGCACCAGTGCTTTAGCACCTAATAGATGGTGTAAATGATAGCCTTCAAAAGCTTCTGTCTTGATGTGCATCCCATTTTTTCGGCATTCAGGTTTCGCAGCATTTCATGCCTTGCTCCAGGCAGTGCGCTAGACTCAACAGCATTTAAGATGTCAAAACTCTACAAGAACAGCGACCAACTGTTGCCAAAGGGCAGCCAGCTCTTTGAGGGGAAGCTTCTTTCCTTCATGCTTCTAGCTGACCCTGCGTATCCCCCACTTCCCTGGATCTTGAAAGGCTACACAGGGAGGTTATCCAAAGAAGCAGAGTCCTTCAACGTGTACCACAGCTCTGGTAGGAATGGTTTAGAACAGGTATTTGGCAGGTTGAAGGGGCGTTAGCGCGTTTTACTTAAGCGCATTGATATAATTTATAAGTTTGTGCCCACTGTTGCCCCCACAGCATGCGTGCTGCACAACTTTTGTGAGCAGCTATCAGAAACCTATGAGGACTCCTGGGGTGCCATTGTTTCAGCTATTGAATCGGAAGACTTCTCGCAGCCCGTCAGCAGGCCTTATGCAGGCACCCAACAGTCGGATGTAAGGGACTGTCTGAGCAATTATTTATCCCATAACTTCTCGATTCGCACAAGTAGCTTCCGCTAAGGTGAAAATGAAAATTGGTTTTGGGGGAAACGAAATGGCACACACATATCGGTGGACCACCTGAATTGTGCATAAGGCAAGGGATAAAGGAGGGAGTAAAAGAAGAAAGAAAACAAGAAAGTGGAGGGCTCCGGAATAATTTCGCCAGCTGGAAATCTTTAACCTGCACTGACATTGCACAGCACACGCGCGCCTTAAGGCTTCGCCTCCATCGAAATGCCGCCGCCGCGGTCGGATTCGAACACTAAAGCGCATTTAGCAGAAAATTGTTAGCACAGAAGACCGGAACGATGAGCACAGTAGCACAAGATAAGCATGAGGTGTCACCAGAATTTTGTTGTCTAGCACACAACTTGCATCTTGTGGAAGTAGGCAGCAAATAATATCCCACACATTATATCAAGCACGTCCATTTTGCACAGCCACTTATGTGAAGAGCACCACAACAAGCAATACTCTGGCAAAAGGCATTTTTTTAGTAGCCTGAAAAATTAATAATACTTTCAGTATCTCAGCAGTCTTGGGATTATTTTATTTGGCTGTACAATAATGACTGCTTTCCTTGTCTTGGTAAAAACTGAACTACATTGTCTGTGGACTGAATGGGCTTGAAATGTGCTCTGCTTCAGACTATTATGATAGTCCTCATAATATATGCGACTGTGTGTGCCACATGCTGCTACTGATATATCATGTGGAATCCTCTGTACTGCCTAGTTCCTTATGTTGTGGATTGTATCTGGCAATGTGTGGTTGTCACAGAGAGCTTGGCTCGGCAATACTCTTCACTTCGCAGTTCACGCCTGTCCTGACTTAATGTGTTCTCTGTCATCTTTTGGTTTGGTTTTCTGGAGTTCAACGTCCTAAAGCGACTCAGGCTATAAGGGATGCCGTAGTGACGGGCTGCGGAAATTTTGACCACCTGGGGTTCTGTAACGTGCACTGGTATCACACAGTGCACGGGCCTCTAGAATTTCGCCTCCATCGAAATTCGACCGCCACGGCCGGGATCAAACCGCGTCTTTCGGGTCACCAGCCGAGCGCCATAACCACTGAGCCACTGCGGCGGCTACTCTGTCATCTTTAGTACTGAAAACATTTTTGCCTTTGTACGATGCATCACCTACTTGAAACCAAAGCATTATTGCATTTTACAGTTAGTGTAGACATACTATAACTGCCAGCCTTTTTTTTCACTCGTATCTTGAACAGCCCTACTATGCATGCATTAACCGAGTGATGTTTAAAATCACTTAAAGACAGTGATTTGCCCAATAATTGGAAAATAGCGTATGTTGTGCCGATTCATAAATCAGGGCCATGTAATCTGGCTTCAAATTATCTCCCAGTATCCCTCAAAAGTGCAGTTTTCAAGGTTTTGAAACAAGTATTTTTTACATTGTACACCATCTTAAGTTTTCCCTCATAAATAATAACCAACATGGGTTTCGTAGTGTTTTCATGTGTCACACACTTAACTGAACTTGCCCATGATATAGCTAGTTCTTTAGATAAAGCAGTTTCTGCTGAGCGCATGTTTCTCGATTTTAAGAATGCGTTTGACGTTGTACCACATACTTCATTACTAGAAAAATTATCATTGTATAACATTAGCAGTAAAGTATTACCTTGGATCAAAGCGTACCCTCATTTAAGAAAAAAAAGAGCGGTCGTTAGTGGTGAAATATCGGACGAAGTTCCTGTAACCTCAGGAGTACACTCACGTGTAAAAGAGATTATCACACATGACGGAACACCGGAGCACGGGAATGACAATGCGTGGCGCTGCGGATGACGAAGAGGCTGATAACGAGAGTCCGGGCCGTTCTCATTCTACAGTATTAGGGGGGTTCAGAGGACTGTCGCGGCCCAGCAAAATTTATTTTTTTGTCTTGCCCTCTCTTTTTTTAAGCGCAGCCTTGCTCCCACAGGCAACGGGTGAAGAATAGGATAGGCCGCTTTTTTTGGCTTGTTTGGGAGTTATTTTTGCAAGCAGCCTCAGCCGTGCTGCGTTTGGTGGCTGCTTGAACAGCTCTGCATCCAGGAGTTACCATGGCCTCCCAATGGAGCAGATTTGAATATAATTGAAAATATCTGGGGATTAATGAAAAAGCGACTGCCTGTATGGCAGCTGCACAAATCATCACCAGATATCCTTTGGGCAGCCGTTCAAGAGGAATGGAGCAGGCTCCAGGCTCTTCCTGACCTTGCAAGCAGCCTGTTTGACTCCTTCCCTGAGCGCCTTGAAAGCGTTGTGAGAGTCGGTGGGGTCTACGCACGCCATTAGTGCAACGACGCGTTTGCTCTCGCATCACGACAGCGAACTGGCTGTCCTCCTCCCTTCTTTCCCTGAATTGATGGGATAATGCTCCTGCTGTAAATGTTGCTACACTTTCCCAACAAAGCGACTTATGTGAATTAATTGCATCAGAAAATTAAACTCTATTTATTTCTCGAGCTTGTGTAATACTAGCTAAAAGTAGCTAAATCATCCCGGCGAGTTCCTTTTGACAAACCATCAAGGGCATAAAAAAACAGTAATAAAAAAGAATCCATCTTTGCTCATGATAACCGAGCCAAAATAAATTCCGCATGCACAGTCACATAGGGTCGGCGCATCGACGATCGGGCGATGGCACGCTTCATAAAGCTTACTTCCTGCCGTCCCCCCCCCCCCTAAGCTGGAAATATGGAAACTGCCCGATAGGCAGGTCTGCAAACCACAGCGCCGCATGGCGAGATATATAAATTCTGATCGCCAGTGATTTGTGCTAATATTTTTTAATCGGGACAGTACCACAAGGGTCAGTTCTGGGACCACTTTTATTTGTAATTCTTATAAATGACATTTTCGCTGGTATATCGTCTACATTGAGGCTGTTCGCAGATGGCTGTCTTTTGTACCGAACTGTTTCTGTTCCTGCCGAACGTGATGCTTTGCAATGCGACCTTGACAGAATTTCTAAATGGTATAATAAATGGGGCGTCACTATTAATCTGCGGAAAAGTCTCCATATGTGTTTTACTAAGAAAAGGTCACCTTGTTATTTTCTTTACAGCGTTTACTTCTTGAATTTGTTGTCCATCACCGAATAAAAATATCTCAGTAGGTTTTTAAGTAGTGATCTGTGTTGGCATAGGCACATCAATTACATAACTGCAAAAGCAGGTCGAATTTTGAGTTTCTTATGCAGGAATTTCAAGCGTTTTCCTTTACAAAGTAAAGAACTGCTGTACACAACTAACGTAAGGCCTATAAGTGCACAGTATGCGTATGAGTGCACAGTATGGGGCCCTGAAACTAAAAATATTGATAAATTACAGAAGGCCCAAATCCTGGCTGTCCAGTTTGTTTTAAATACTTACAGCAGAAATTCCAGTGTGTCAGCAATGCAGAAGTCTTTCGGATGGGTTTCACTGCAGGGATGCAGATATGTACTTGGGCAGAAATTCTTCAAAACTATATACCATTCTAAAACAGGTATTGACCTTGACCATTATTTCCACCAGACTAAATATCTGCAAAAAGGGACCACACTTTCAAAGTAAAAGAAGTTAAATGCACTACTGATTTACTAAATATGTCATTTTTTACAAAAACAATAAATGAATGGAATAAGTTTCCCCAGGAAGTCATTTAACAAAATCTAATGAATTGTCTGATGCATTGCTGCAATTTTATGCTTGTGTTTGTTTGTATCAAATTATGTTGCAATGTATTTTCCGTGAGAATTTTTTCCCTGCCACTATGTTGTATGATTATGTTGTAACTCTTGAGTTGAGTTGAGTGGTTGTAAACTACCGGTGGAATTAGCCTTGCAGTTTCTGCCGGCAATTGCTCCAGCGTAGCGACACCTAAATAGAAATCACAGAAACACTGTCCGCAAAAACCCAAATAGACACTCCTGAGGTAACCATGTGGAGGCCAAATCCGTGTCCTGCAGATAAAGTAGAAGAAGGCGAGAAGCATCCCTTCGACTCGACTGGCTCCCGCGCGGGAAAACAATGTCCTGAAGAGAACTGTAAGGAACTCCTGCCTTCTTGAGGGATCCGAATAACACAGTCCGTTCCGCGTTGTACAAAGTACAGCACAAGAGGTAATGTTCTATGTCACCACACACACCACACGTTGAGCACAATGGTGACAACGCGAGGCCAGTCTTATACATCCACGCCGGCGTACGAGCAGAATCCGTGCGAACGCGGTGCAGCAAAGTGGCTTGGTACCTTTTGAGACCCTTGGTCACACATGGCTGATGAGGAGAGCTCCACAAAGAACTGAAGTGGCACAACACCACATCTCTGAACATTTGCTTGACTTCATGAGGGACTCCATGTACTGGAATCCTGAAGAGAGCTGTATGGGTGAGGTTGTCTGCTATCTCGTTGCCTAAGACACCTATGTGCGAGGGCACCCATTGAAAACGTATAGAGAAGCCTTCGCTATGTAGATTCTGCACCAAACGTAGGGATCTAAGACTCAAGGCATCAGTGCGGAACCCGTAATCTAACCTTTGAAGGGCAGATTTTGAATCCGTATTATGACAGTAGGTTGAGGCGTACAACACCGTAGCTTCTTTAGAGCTGCCTCAATGGCAACACTTTCGGCCATTGTGGAGGACACGACTTTAGTAAAACGAACAGACCAATCATACTTCAAAGACGGAATATGAAAAGCAGCTGCACTAGATCCTCTGACCTTGTCCACAGAGCCGTCTGTAAAAATTTGAAGATGACTGGCATATTCGGTCTCAAGATGTTCCAGTACGAGCGAACGCATTGCCGCTAAAGGAGAATTCCGCTTAGCGCGAACGTGGGGAATTGTCAAGGAACAATCGAGGCACGGAAAGGACCAAGGTGGCTTCAACGCCTTAGGTCGATCTCGAAGGTCGAGACCCAGAGAACAAAGAGTATTTAAAGCCAAGTACGCCCGGGGCTCAGATATCTTTTGAAGGCGCTGTAGAAGCGCTCTCCCGGCAACAGTCTCTCTGAGGCGGCCAATTTGTAGCAAAAGTCTTTGTGAAGCGGCTAGCCGAAGAGGTTTTGATTGAGACTCATACAGTACTGCATTGTTTGGAGCAGCCTGCGGAACGCCGAGAACCCTCCTTAGTCCCATTCTGTGCAAAACCTCACGGCGTTCCAGCTGCGATACCGAGGGGGAAATTAAAGGGAGCTGGTACATTATGCGACTTGACACCAGGACATCGTGAAGCCTGATCATTGAAGCAGGATGGTTTCCCCATTGCTCACTAGCAACTCTCTCACCCCACTGTAGTGCCAAAAAGGCACTTTGGGTAATGTGATAAATAAATACATTATACAGCCGTGCTTGGAATGTAGGTCTTTCTTTATTTGTCTAAAAAACCACATACAAGAAATATAAGTGTGTTTTCGAACAACACTTAAGGGTGCAGAAGTCAAAAAGTGTCAGGAGGACCCCTGATTATTATTGTGATTGCTATTGTTTTCACTTCAGATAAACATACCACTGTTTGTACCTCTCCGGTGAAGCAAAATGAATGTCACCCTTTGGCAAATAATAAAAAGAAAGCATTCATAAATACAGTAAATAAAAACAGCAAATAACAGCAGATGTCACCAATATTCGAGATTATCACATATCTGAAACAAGGTTATCAAAAATCATAAAATCAAATTAGGAACTGAGAAACAGATCTCAGTTTGTACCTTTCTGGTGAAGGAAAAGAAACCACCTTTGGCAAGTACTAAAAAAAAGCACGCATTAATATAGTGCATTAAAAGACACCAGCAAAAAGCATATGTCATTAAAATTAGAGATTAACACATACCTGAAACAAGATTATCAAAAATCCTAAGATTAAATTAGGAACTGGGAACATATCACATAGTTTGTACCTCCCTTGTCAAGCAAAATAAATGACATCGGCAAGTAATACAAGAAAACATGCAGAAATATAGTTCATTAAATGACACCCAAAAAGCTGGCATCATTAAAACTGAAGGTTATCACATTTGAAACAAGATTACCAAAAATATCTTAAAATCAAATTAGGAACTGAGAAACAGATCACACAGTTTGTACCTCTCTGGTGAAGGAAAAAAAAGACCTTTGGCAAGTACTAAAAGGAAGCATGCGTAATTATAGTTCATTAAAAGAAACCAACAAAAAGCAAGCTTCATTAATACTCTTAATATATATAACTGAAAAAACATCGCCACTATCTTGTAAACAAATTAGGAACTGACAAATACATCACACAAAAACATGAAATGAAACAGAACAATGACGCAAGAAAAACCACTGCCTCGGTAGATAATAATAATAATGAAGATAGGATCATATTATTAAAAAAAGTACATTTACTAACTGCACACTTTTTACTTGTCAGGAATCTAATATTGCACTTATACTGTTTGTAATAATATTGCACATCCTTATAATTACCCATAAGGTAATAGGGTAGATTAACCGGACTCTGAGAACAAATAGAAGCTGGCCTGTATTGTAACTGTACCGTGCTCAAACCACAAAGAGACCATTCACACCAAAATTGGAGCTTTTCGTTAGCTGGAAAAGAAAAGCAGATATTACCATCAGCGTCCGATTTCGGAAATGGAATGCATGTATCAACACAGATTTTGGGGCGCGGATCCGGGCAGCTAAACTACACCACCTTTCACTTATACACGATGGCAGCCCGGTGGAAGAAAGTACAGATGTCACGAATTTGAATTGACTGCTGGCAAATTTTTTAAATCCAATTTTCTCTGCTACAAATGCATCTTTTGGTGCTAAAGAAATGCCAATACAGCCAGAAAGAGGCAAAGAATCAGCCGCCGCGATGGCTCCGTGGTTATGGCGCTCAGCTGCTGACCCGAAAGACGCGGGTTCGATGCCGGCCACGGCGGTCAAATTTCGATAGAGGCAAAATTATAGAAGCCCGTGTACTGTGCGATATCAGTGCACGTTAAAGAACCCTAGGTGGTCGAAATTTCCTGTGACCTTCACTACAGCCTCCATCATAGCCTGAGTCGCTTTGGGACGTTAAAGCCCCGTAAACCATAATTTGTATCAAAGACAATGATTGGATGAATTTGTCCTCAGTGTCCCTTTAATGTTTCCGAGGCTGCTGCACGTTAAGGAGGCATCAGTCGCTATTTTGTACTCTCGAAGTGATTAAACGAAACTGCAAAAGGTGTCAAGGTCATAGGTGTAGTTCACCTCAGTGTGTAGGTGTTGGTGGCTGGCGGCGGTGGTGGAAATTGGTGTTGCAAGTTCATGTTTGGCGGTCCCATAAATTGTGGGAAGCTGGGCATGTGTTGTAGGGATGCCACCAATGCTGCCTGCTGAGAAAAAAACTGCCCCAATAAAGCTTGTGTGCCCTGCAGAAAGGTGGTCGAAACAACTTGCAGGAGCTCCTGCATGTGCTTGTTTTCATCTGCAAGCAGGTGTTTTTGTTGCTCAAATTGTATGTCTGCTTGCTTCGTTCAAAATTCTTCGTTTTTGCGCTGCACATTTAACAGCACCTTTTCCAATTTCGCCTCTCCCATGCGGCGTTGTTTCTGTGGCGGTGATCTGCTTGAGGTGCTTGCTAAAACAAGAAGGAAAACACATGCAAATGGTCACAACTTTCCTTCGTGGACTATTCGCACTTTGCTGAAAAATAAAGAAATGCAGAGCAAGAAAGGCAGCTCTGCTAAAAACAGGTTTGAACTTTCAACTTTTTATACGTGCTGTGGCTAAAGCAATCAATTCTTGCATGAAAACTACACGGAGCCTAAATGATACAGTGCTACAGGTAACCTTCCACACAGGACACTGTTGCTGGTGTAAAAAAAATAGAATGGGTACTAGCAGTTGTCACTGACATTCTATTGAAGAAGCGTAGCTTGCTGGGCCGGTTGCTGCATGGCACAAGGAAAATCAGTGGAAAGGACGCGTTCACAAGCAGAAGTACACAGGGCAACTTTGCATTCTGTACTTCTGCTTGTGAACGCGTCCTTTCCACGGGTTTTCTATGCATTACCGAAATTCTTTTTGCGTGCAGCGCGAATCCTAAAAAGTTTCTGAAAACTGCTTGCAGCTTTCCCTCTTTGTTTATGCATAACCTAAAACATAGCCATACTCAAATGTGACAAGCACCCATTACATTAATAGCATCCTGCCAGCTGACCCCTTTATTGAACAGATAAACACTGCCTCATGTTCTTGAACTGCACACATACTATATCAGGGTGCTCACTTCTTTGCACATTGTTTACTTTTTCTTTGCTAGAGAAACCAGTGTTCTGAGTCCATGCAGGTTGGAAACTGAAGGCAGTTCTGATTTTATGTGTCATGACTATCATTCTAGTATATAACACTCTCTTGATACAGCAGTAACTTCAGACTCCTGCTGCAAGTGCTTGCCCATGCAATTTGTTTTTTTGGAAAACACATTCTAGAATGCTATGACTCCGAAAGAGAGGAAAGATGCCGCGGAAGGTATTAGATCTGGAATTTGAGACTACGTCCTGTGTCGTGATGCCACTTTTTCACTACTAACATTTCTGTGTGATACATGGTAATGTCCATGTTTACAAAGTGAGGTAACAGCTTTAGGCATGTTCAATAAACCGAGAGACAATTTTCAATTAGACGTCAGAAAAAGTGAAATACTGCAGGCACATACTCACCTTTAACCTTGTGCAAGTGAAACTTAGTCCACAAGACCTTGTGGTAAAAAGTTTACACACAGGTTAGATGAAAACATTAAAATTACCAGAATAGGAAAATGCCATATTATGCATAAATTCTGACCACCTCTGCAATGCCCATCACATGCACACTGCTCCTTTAACTATAAAAGAAAATTTTTTTGTCGAAACACTGGTCACATATGTATTTAAGTTTGCACTACCTAAATATTCCTGGCAATACAACACATCCGGATTCTGAAAACAACCACACTTAAAGATAGCAAGTTGCATCACTTTACTTTGACAACACTTCCTAATAGCATAGGTATAAGAGCTTTGTGCTGTGTTTGAATGCCTTTTTCTTGAATAATATTCGTGTGCTACTCTTGTTCTCTCATTACTGCTGCATATAGATGAGCACCAGCGATGCCACTAAGCGTTCAGGGTGCAGTACAGTGGCCACTATAGTGGCCAGTTCAGTGGATGCGGCGCTGGCGCAGAGGTAGAGCATCCGCCTCACGTGCAGGAGACCCATGGTTCAAATCCTTGTGCCGCAACAATTCTCCACCAGAAAAGAAAGAATGGGTGTGAGGAAATTGAACAACAAGGTCTGGGGTGTAGAGTAATGAACCAAAATGCTAATTGGAAAGGGTGCAGAGTAAGGCGACACAAGCTCTTTGATGTTATACACTGCATGTTTTCAAGAGTCAAAGGATTGGACTGGGATGAGCTCGGGATAAAAATTAATGGAGGAAATCCTAGGAACCTCCGATTTGCTCATGGTACCCAGCGACGTAACGCAGAAGGAGTCCCAGTGCATGACTCAGGGCCTCAACATTCAAGCAGAAAGGTAGAGCTAAAAGTTAATAAGAAGAAAACTGAAGTCACGTCCAGCAATTTGACAAGGGACAAACAGGTAAAGATAGGCAGCAAAGTATTGTATACTGTAAGAGAATACATCTATCTTGAGCAAGTAATGACCGTAGAGTTGGACCATGACAGTGAAATAGCCAGGAGAATACAAATGAAATGGAGGGCTTTTGGCAGGCACTTGCGTCATTTAGAGCAGCTTAGCTTTGCCCCTTACAGGGAGGGCATATAGTATGTGTGGAATGGTATGGTACTTGGGTTTAACATTCGAAAGCAACAATTGGGCCATGAGATGTGCCATACTGGAGAGCCCTGGATTAATATGAACCACCTCATGTTCTTCCAGGATGCAGGAAAGACTAAAGTGCAGGAAAAAAAATTGATTTTTGGTTTTTTACTAATATCAAATTCCAAAACCTTCATGAAAATTATTCAGCGTCTCGCATGCCTTTCTGCCCTTTAATAGAGCCAGGACAGCCTTTTTTCAAAGCCAATTTCTTTGAAGATTTCATTTGCTCACATTTCTGCAATAGAAAAAATGCCAAAAAAACTGGAAATTTATAAACACAGTTCATCCGTTGACAGCCTCCAGGCAATGCAAGAAAGGCATTATGCATGTTTTATTCAGTGCTGACACTTTTATTCTGCGCTATTCTTGCCTCACGTGAAGCGTAAGACCTCGATTTTGTATGGATGTATTTAAACATTTATTTACTTTTTAGTGAGCACATAGAAACTATGCGTAACGCTGTTTTGCGCAGGTATTTCCCCATGTTGGCTATCAACAGCAATCTCTGTCAAATGCTGTGTTCAAAAGACTGAGCCACCTTCTTTGCTGACAAGAGCCAAATGATGAACAAGCCCTTCCTGCATAGGTATCCGCTCAAATCAGTTCTTCACACTACAAAGCCTGGTCCCCAGCAAGTAGCGCAATGCACAACCAAAGCTTCTAGAATAGTGTTTCTACAGGAGATGCAAAAATACTTACGAGTCATTTAACCATGCAGTTTGGGAAAGTGCACCAAAGAATGCCTTCCTTACCAGCCACACATCCGAACTACCATCTTAGACGCAGCACTAACATTCTGTCATAGGAGCATAGCCCAAATTGATGCCCTTTGATATACCCGGTAACATCCCAAGGTATTTCGTGCATCACCGGGACACTACATCGTGGCATAGCTATGTGACTTGCACCATAGTAGAAAGTACTTCACTGAGAGAGATGCAGAACAGATCAAGAAGGAACCTCAGCAGAAAAATTATAGGCTAAGCAGAGTAAAACTTGGTTTCGTATTGACTACATGGCTAGTAGCTGTAGATTCAAGTTTCGCTGCATGTTGGTTCTGTTAAAAAATTGAAGCAAATATGTTTTTGTCATCTCGAAATACTCAAGATGTCCTTTCTTGTCATATTTGAACAATTATTGGATAAACAAGAAAAGAAATGAGGCTGTCTTTTTCTATCTTCAGCTACACAGAGATGCAAAACAACTGAATCAAAATCGTACGCAGGAAGTATGCAGGAAGCACAAAGCAGGAGAAATATTCTAATTCTGACCTCTCGAGAGACTCGCAAGCATTCTTTGATTGGTTGAAGCCGCACAAGTTGTTGCGGCACTTGCATCGTCTGCTTCTGCGGGTAAAAAGCCTAAACAGTGCCACAGTAAACTGTTTATATAAAAAAATAAAACGCAGTAACCTTGGAAACAAAACTCTGCGCCAATGGAATCCACAGCATCCCACTCACACGATTTCTGGAAATATAATTTTGCTCGTTAAAAAGAATAAATATTTTAGCTGCTTTTGATCACAGCTGTGTACATCCAAACTATATAAATGCCATGAGCACTTGTTCCAGAAATGGTGTGTCTCAAGACAAAGCAGCCCCATCTGCATTGTCAGTACCTATACAGCAAAAAACAGGATTGCCAAATTAGGTTCACTCTGGTAATCACGTATACCTCACTATTTTCAAGGCTGGTCCGACGACACTTTGCAGCACAGCTGAGCAGCACATCCGCTTCCGCTGCTTCAGCCAATTGTTGAGCACCTCAAAGGATCAATACCACGAGAAATGGAAGTGTGAACATGGGCACAGGGAACCAATTTTGTTCTGCAGCCGAGCTATTAAATGCCATCCAGTGCTTAAATATTGCCCAAGCTTACGTTCACATTGATCCTGAGGGCCATCAGCGTCGTCCCCCTCAGTCCTGATGTCACCATCGATGATATCTGCAAAACAGAAAAAACCTCACTGCTCCTATAGCCAAAAGCGCTGAAATTGCACATCTTGCAGCACACAGATTGTAAGATGCAATCCCATCCCACTGCACAACATGGGCCCTCTATCTTCAATCACCTCTCCTTTGCAACTAGCATGGACACCCTGTTACCAGAAAAATTCCTTGCTTCGTTACTGCAACAGACTCTCTACTAACTTTAACTACTTGTGCCTTCCCTTGACAGTCACTCAAAGACACCATGCTATATATTGCATGTTGAACCCTTTTATATTTCCTGCTCTTAATGAACTGAGATAGCATTAATTCATGTTCTCTCATACACATTGTTCTTGTGTCCTTTTTACATTACACTTATTGTTTTTCCTTAACTCATTGTACAGCCCTTCATTATTTTTTTAGTTTATTTGTTAGCTTCCAAGTTTTCGCCCCGCGGGTAAACACTAGCAAGAAGTGTTGAACTTTCCTTTTGGGAGATATCAGCCTTTCAACACGTTCTATACCTCATCAGTATATAAAGCCACCGTGGTGGCTCAGTGCTCATGGTGCTGGGCTGCTGAGCCGAAAGACGAAGGTTTGATTCCTGCCGCGGCAAATGCATTTCAATGGAGGCGAAATGCTAGAGGCCTGTGTACTATGCCAGTGCAGTGAAATTGGGATGAGATTAATCATGTCTCATGAAAGCACAATAATAATCTACGTCAAAGAAAATGTGCTCTTAAGAGTTCGCTTTTAAGCGGAACTGTGCTGAGGCACACAAATTTTAAGCCACTGCAATTTCAAAGCTGATGGTGCGTACTGCAGTCAATGAAAACGTGCACTAGGAGCAAAGAGCATTTCATGTTAGGGCCAAGTGCAGGACACCTTGGTTATTTGTCAAATACATCTGCACAGTTACATGATTGCATGATAAAAAAAATTAAGTCAGCCCCGCTGCATGCCCAGTGGATTTGTCAAGGAACAAATTCACTTGTCAGCTTATTGAGGCTCTTTACTGGAAACAAGAATGTGTCTCGCTCAAGAGTACCTGTGTGCACTCGTTCTCAGCACAGTGCCGCATTTGTCCTTACGATTATACGTTTTCTGAAATCGATTTTTTTGTGTTTACTTAGCATTTGATGTAGGACTAATATCTTGTTGCGATCTAGTTGGTGAATAATCATGGACAGCGAGAGCGCGAAGCAACAAGTTCGAAAGAGAGAGACGAGACAGGCGCTGGTTGTGTGTTCTCGTGTCTCTCTTTCGTCCTTGTTACTTAGCGCTGTCGCTTCTCAGGGGGTTGTAAATGATCACGCTAATAGAAATGCGCAAGCTGGTTGAAACTGCGTTAACCGCTCTACGTTGCGGCATTCAAATCAGCGCTCACCAAAACAACGTAGCACCGAGTCGCCGACTTCGGCGCTGCTGACATGCTACATCACATAAAAGGAAAGGAGAGTGAAAACACAATTGGGTGCATACTTGCCAAGCTGCGAGTTGTCGCCGTAGTCTAGTGGGACATCTGGTGGGACATCTTGCGAGTCGACGCCGTACTCGTGAGCCGGCACCATCGGCCTGTGGCTGAGAAGCGCGCTCATGTGGTCATACCACTTCCAAGCCGACGGTGCAGCTCCACTTCTCTCTTGCTCCAACCGTTCCTGTCACACAAGACAGAATTGTGCTGCAACGTCATATCATTCCGTATGGGTGTCGAAATTCGGCTGAGGGAATGTTTATACTCACGACCGTGAATCTCTTCTTCAAATTCTTCCAGCAGATCCGCAACTGTTGCCACGTCCAGTGATAGCTGAGATTGGCCATTTCGGCCTAGAGCTCTCTGAACACATCTTGGTTGCGCTGCCGTCTGCTATCCAGCGCCTTGCTCTCTTTTTTTTCACTGATTAGCGCTAGAAAACATTCCACTTCCCGGTCGGACCAAGAAGCTCGGGTGAAAACAGCGCGGGGACCGACGGCGGCTGCCATTTTGGTCGACTGGTCACATGACCGAAATATTTCCCAGAGTTGCCCGTTACCCGACTTCCTGACCCGACTGCGTATACATGGTTTTTGGAAAGGCGGGTCAGGCTATTCAACCTACCGCCTGTAGGCAAGTTAACTCGACTCGCTCTGCCGCTTATTTTACTCGACCCGACAGCGTCTACATGAACCCGGCAACTGGTTCTTTACCCGACAAGCAAACTCTACTCGACTCTATCGGGTTCATGTAGACATGGCTACAGACGAAAACTTTTGCGACGTGATGACAGGGATGATAAGTTAAGGCTAGATTTCATGCCACTGATACTTGCTGTTCTGGTATAGTTAGAAAGAATGAAGCGAGTGGAATTATTTTGAACCATTTTCAATGCCTGTGTTAATTTAGTTTGACCTAGATCCCAAATTGACGTGGCGTACTCGAGCTTGGGCCGTATTAGAGTTTTATAAAGGAGTAAATTTAAAGAGGAAGGTGCTTTGTAAAAGCTTCGTCGTAAGTATCAAGCATGCGGTGAGCGCTGGATGTTATATGCGCGATGTGAACGTTCCAAGTTATTTCAGAGGTGATGTGAAGGCCGATATACTTCATTTCATTTCATTTATTCTACCCTCAAGGCCCGAGGGCATTGAAGAGGGGAGTGGTTAATACAGGGGTTTAGTACAAGGCGTTTGATTTCTAATTATACAATGATAGCTAAGGCGGAACAAAAACGCTGATGGTCGATGATGGAGGCTGTACTTCCGGGAAGGTGTTTCCAGTTCTTTGCTGTTCGTGGAAGGAAAGACTCAGCTGCGCATTTTGTTTTAAAGAAAGGAATGCTGATTTTATGCGCATGATCAACTCGTGATGAAACATATGATGGAGGAAGTATAAGATCGCGGTGCAGTCTGGGGTTATGATACATTATTTTATGCATTAGGCAAAGGCGAGCGTGCTTTCGGCGGCTTGCAAGAGATGGTAACTATAATGTATTCTTCATAAAGGTTACGCTAGCGGTACGGTTATAGTTCTGCAGGATGAAACGTGCCGAGTTATTCTGAATTATTTCGAGGGAACTGATCAAGTTTTCCGTGAAGGGATCCCAAATGGACGCAGCATATTCCAACTTACTACTAACGACAGATTTATAGAGGAGAAGTTTCAAGGAAGTGGGGGCAGAGAGAAAGTTACGGCGAAGGTAGCCGAGGGCACGGTTGGCGTTGTTAATCATTGATTTTATGTGAAAAGACCAAGTTAGATCACTTGCTATGTGAACACCTAAATAGCGGTATGAAGACACTTGTTCTAGTTCGATGTTATCTAGATGATAAAAGGTGGGGTGTATAGAAATGGGTGACACACGTAGTACTTTACATTTGGTTTTGTTTAGTTCCATTGACCACGTATTACACCACTCAAGAATTCCATTAATATCTTTTTGCAAAAGAAGAGAGTCGTTAGGGTAGTTAATTTCAAGAAATATTACACAGTCATCTGCAAATAAATGAATGTGCGAGGTAACGGAAATAGGACGGTCATTAATATATATCAGGAACAAAAGGGGCCCAAGGACATACCCCTGTGGGACCCCAGAATGCACGAAAGTGAATGAAGAACAAATGTTATTAGCCATTACAAACTGTGTTCTATTACAAAGAAAATATTCTAACCATGCTAAAACATTTGGGAGAAGATTTAGCTTGCTAAGTTTAAAAAGAAGTAGTTTGTGACTAACCTTCTCGAAAGCCTTGGAGAAGTCTAGAAAGATACAGTCCGCGCATGAACGACGATCCAGAATAGCGTGAAGTTTGTGCGTGAAGGTAAGTAACTGCGTCTCGCACGAGAATGATTTGCGAAAGCCGTGTTGAGCGTCAGTGAAGAAGGAGTTAGATTCGAGAAAGGTAACTAAGTTAGTGTAGAGGATGTGCTCAAAACTTCTCCATGGTATGCTGGTTAGTGATATTGTGCGGTAATTAAGAGGGGGAATTAGTACTACCTGACTTGTGCAACGGAACCACCTTCCCGATTGTCCAGTCCGCTGGAAGCACTGACGTCTCAAGTGACTGCTGGAAAATGTTGGAAAGGTTGATTGATGAATAAAGTTTAGAACTCTTCAAGAACTTCGCGTTAATTAAATCTGTTCCAGGGCTTGTATAGGTCTTAAGATTTTCTATTATTTTTCTATTCCTAGGGGCTCGATGGATATTGCATCCATGATTGAGAATTGGCAGTCCTCCACTGTAGGAAATGTGACATTGGAAGAAAGAACAAAATTGCGATAAATTGCTTCATTTAGAATTTTAGGAGCATGTTGGGCAGTGTGTAGTTACCGGATCTAACGGTGCGTTATTAAGAGAGTACACAGGACGTTCGTTCGCGTTTCTTGACACACGCATAAATTTGCATTTATTAACATTCAGTTCTATTAACCATAATTTAAACCATGTAGAAACAGCATTAAGGTCTGATTGGAGCCTGGTTATGTCGTCATCACAAGTTATTTCGGTGAAAATTACACAGTCATCAGCAAGTAAGTGAATGTGCGAGGAGACGTAGGAAGGTAAGTCGTTAATGTAAATGTTAATGTAGCCAGGTCTCGCTCACTAAAACCGACCTGCGAAATAGAATGTCTAACTAGACTTTGCAACCGCTCCTACGTGAAGTTTGGCCTGACCAGGCCAGGTTATTAAACCGACCCAGAGTTTTTGTCCCGTTTCAGCTCTAACCTTTTGCATGGAGGAAGCAGTTCCACGTCTAAATCAGCTCATGATATACCTGAGACGCCTTTCTGGCCTACTTTGTTCCATTTATAGTGCTATATTTTCTGCTAGCCGCCATCTGCGCTAAATTTTGTCTTGCAATATATTGTAGTATTTCGTTTATTTTGTTGTGTTCAGTGAAATTGTGGTGTTCTGTAACTATGCTGTATGGGCAAATGCATGCCATTGTTCAGCGTGTTTTGTGCATGGCTGTTTGCGTTTTGTTTTTTTGTGACATTTTAGTCTTTGGAAAAAAACACTACGTTTGTAATCGACACCAGATTTTCCCAATCATGAATTCGCTTGCATGCCAGCTATCCTCCACTCCTCATATTAATACGGAGATATACCTGCGCAAAATAATTTAATATATACGGCTAGTTACCTTAAAAATAGTGCTTTTTGGCTACTTTTGGGCAACCTAAAATTTTCGCTTTTGGCTACATTTGGGCTTCTATCGCGGCCAGTTGGGCTACCTGAGGTTGTAGCTGTCTAGAAACCCTGCCTGAGACGAGGCAGAAGGCAGCCAGGAGGCGGTCGTTTGCGCGGCTGCGGCTGCAGCTTGCGGCGTCCTTTATTAGCGCGCAGAGTCCGCGTTTTTTCAGTCTGTCTTGGTCTTCAAAGCGAAACTCGTGCGGTTTTTGACGACGGCAAGGTAGGAATTTTTTTTCCCAACTGCTCTGCATTTCATGCAGTTTACGCTTGCCAAGCCGCCGGTGCCATGAATTACGCAGTTCGTGAAGAGGCACGCACGCTTCGTGGCCTCCCGGCTGTTCTTGCACGGCTCGTGTCACTCTTGCTCTTTCCGACACTGCACTCTGAAAACAAAGGTGTAAAAAAGGGGTAAGAAAGAGGTAACTTCAAATTTTATCCCTTCTCGGCCGGCATGGAATAACTTTGCACCCTTGAAATATCAGCTGCGAGATCTTTAGTCTGTTTAGTGAAAGTTACACTTTATTTATCCCTTTTTGTGAGTGTTTATAACTGTGTTTCGTTTTTTATGCAAAATATGTCAGAAAAAAATGCTTCCTGGATTTCGCCTAGAGGACACTTTGGGTTTAGTGACTGAAATGTTGGAGGCGAAAGCAATACTGCGGCATTGTTTGCACTTGCGCAGTATCTCTATGCTAGCGGGTTCTTTTTACTGAGAAGCGCAGTTTTCTTTTTTCTTAAGTAAACTTTGAAACGCGGCAGTTCTAGTTGATCAAAAAGACATCTTTTTTATATGCTGAAGTTAGAGCAAGATGTCTTATAAGACGAAAAAGCTTTGTATAAAACCTTTGCTGTTTTTTATCCTCCGAGAGTTGCTGATCATAACTTACCACTCTAGGTGCAATTTTCCCTATAACCACAAAGCTGAAAACAATGACAATGACGAACCTTTTTTATGATGCAATGCTCAAAGAGGCAGCCAGAAGAAATACATCTATTTGTGGTCAGGATTTATTTCCGCAACCTTCGTTTTTTGAACTCGCATGGATTAAGATTTTTGTATTTCTTCATTCCTAAAATACGAGGTAGCACATTCTTTTACTTATAGCTTTAAGATGGTGCCGTGACCAATGTTGTTTGTAAAGCACGTCGGAGGAGGGCAGTTGCATGAACGCGTCCTTGAAGCAAGTTGTTCTTAAGCAGGGAGCACCCTCAGCGATGTAAAGCTGCACCCTCGTGGTAGTACGCGGGACGCGTTTATACTCCGACGTAAGCGCGCGCGGCACGGCGACGTCACGCTGGCCACAGCGAGACCCTCTACACTCCAACGGCGTTTGACCGCCGACGCGTTCAGTGGGTTCGGCGCACCTCGAACACACCAGCGGCAACTTGGAGTGTGTTTCGATTTCGCTCCGAGCGCGTCAGCTACCGCCGGCCCGGCCAGACCGGTTCCGCCTCTCGTCGAGGCGGCATTTTCCCGTTTTCCAAAACTGATGGGAACCGTCTGGAGTTCAGGTTTGCACAGATTAAGTTGAATACCCCTCTCCATTTCTGAAAAGTTACAATGGAAGGCGACTGACTCATCTCTCTTCACACTACCCCGGTTCTGGAGAGCAGGAAGTGAAAACCAGTCTATGAACGAGGGTGTCTGCTGGAAAGCAACTTCTTTTAAGTCAGTTTTTCTTGAATTTTGAAAGTTGAAGCCGAAGATTCTTCTTCACGTGAATACAGCCTTTTAATTTCCTGCTCTGCCAACAAAGGAAATATGAGTCAACCGTCTTCCATTTTATTCTTTTTATAAAAGGAGTGAGTGACGGTCCTTAATCTCAGTGAACCTGAAGCCCCACAGGTTACCACCAACATTCGTGATCGAGAGTAAAGGGTGGTTTACATGCAAGCGATTCGGCGAATAGAGCGAACAGCGGCGCGGCGCTGCGAAGCGATTCGCGAACTTTCAGTTCACATTCGTCGCCACTGCGCGTTTGCCACCACTACAGTGGCTAGAATTCCAGCCACGGCACAACAACAGTTAACTAGAAGTTTAATTGTTGTACAACCGCTGCGAAAACATATGTTGCTGGCAAAAGATATGCGCTTGCAACCAGTTTTGGTGCCCTGCAAACTAAACAAGCGTAATATATCAGCACAATTTTATCGTCTATTTTCATTGTTTATTTGAATAAATATAAATCTTGCGTTTTAAGCATTCAGCACCACTTTATATATTTTCGTTTTGAAACAAATTTTGTACGCGCCTTTACTAATTTACTAATAGAATTTTTACACTTGGACTATTCTTAAACTTTAGAAAAGCCTTCGACTCGGTCTGTCACAAAATTTTACTGCGCAAATTACAATTCTATGGGATACGAGGTTCCGCACTTAATCTTATTCAGAGCTACTTATCATCCAGAGTACAATTCACAATGATTAACGACATACCTTCAAGCCACGGAATTATACGCACTGGTGTGCCACAGGGCTCAATACTGGGTCCTATTCTATTCCTAGTTCACATAAATGACATTGTTAATATTCTTCCTTCCTCCGAAACAGTTCTATACGCTGACGACACAAATATTTTCTTTCATGACGCGAGTTTACAAGCAATAGAATGTAGAGCTAATCTCTGGCTAGAAAACCTTACACTATGGTTGAGGGCCAACAGGTTAGAACTAAACATCACGAAGACGAAGTATGTAATATTCAGAGCTAAAAATAAAGTCATAGATAATGAGCCAATCATATTATACAATTCGAATATTTTACAACGAGTACAGTCAATAAAATTCCTTGGAGTTATATTTAATGAACACCTGCTGTGGACTGACCATATTAATCAAGTAAGAAAAAAAATTTCGCGATCAGTGGGCCTTCTAAATAAATTTAGACTTCTATTGCCAGTATGGCTCAAAAAGCAACTTTATTTCAGTTTAATTCATTCACATCTTCACTATTGTTTACTGATATGGGGAGACTCAACACAGACTAATTTAAATGCTTTGTTTTTACTACAGAAAAAGGCCATACGAGCAATTGCTAATCTAGGCTACTTGGATAGCACTAACTCGTGGTGGAACAGCTTGGGGTTACTGACAATTTTTCAATTAAAAACTCTTCGGCTAGCACTTGAAATATATAACAGATTTCATCTTGAAACTAATTTTTGTGCAACACCAGAACTACCGCAAAACCCATATCCCCTTCGACACATGACAATAAGAGCACCAAAATCAAGAACAAATTACGGATTCCAAACGATTAGATATCAGATGACTACCCTTTTGAATGAAAACAGAAATTTTCATGACCTCCTCCATCAATGCAGAACTCAAAAAATATACAAGAGAAAAGTGATAGCACTGTTGACTTCATGACTAACCGGTACATCCTGTGACATATTATAAATTGATAACAGTCAACATGATTGTATATATATATTTTTTCCTTTTTATAATTCCCTGTAACCCAACAGCACGCATCTTAATAACTTCGAAGATACCTTAACATTGTTGTACAGTTTCTCCTTTGTTTTTCTTTTAACATGCCAGCAAGTGTAATGGCGACCGCTACATTTATTGTATTTGTTTATTTTGTGTGTGTATGTGCCGAGTGCAGTTTGCTTACCCCCAGGGAGGAAGGCCCTCGTCAGGCACCACGCCTTTTGGCCTCCTTCCTGAAGTGTATGAAACACACTTCAAATAAATACTTTTCAAACTTTTCAAACGTGGCATCGCCGAGCCGTCATTGGTTCAGATGCGGTGCTGCCGCGTCGCCGCCGCGAAAATTTCCAACTTGCCCGAACCTCACCGCTCCAGCCGCTGGAGCTTCCTTCGCCACTTGATAGAGGGTGTATGCGCCGCGGCGGCGGGATTCGCGAGTGGTTCGCTTACATGTGAAAAGGGAAGTTGCCGAAGGGTACTCTGTTGCACCGTTGTACCTGTTTCGACCTGCTTCTCGCGTTTGTAGCCATGCTTTGCACACAAAAAAGAGAGAGCGAGTATTTATAGTGGATAAGCTATTGTGGATAAGCTGACACAGGAACGGAACTTGTCGCCCTATAGAGTCAGTGGAAATTTTGGATTCACTGGAATGTTTGGCTACTCATTGTGTCCTTTCAACAACTCCCCTCTCATACAGATGAAAAAGCATCTTCCCTCTTCCTTTTCGAACAACAATGCGGAAATGTGAACAACGGGTTTCGTTAGAAAAATATGTGCTATTTTACAGAGGGTGTTACTGTACATTCTGCAAGTTGTCAACTTACCACTTGCGGATACCAGTAAGTCATCTTTTCCGGAGAGCTTGTTTTCCAACTAAAAGGTCTCGAACCCAGACGACGCACTCACATTCTTCTTGAGAAGTAAAACTCCGGATGGTCGCGCGCTGTCTGCGGCAGTGGCTAGGCAGGGAAAGGAAAATGCCTTCGTCGCCGTTCCGTGGTGTGTGGGTTGTTCATTGTTCGGGCTACAGGTGCCGAGGGGTGAATGAAGGAAGTTAGAGCGCCGGGAGTTAAAGCGCAGGCGCAATGAATTTTAGCGCCAGGTACAAAAAGCAGTCCAGCCAGCAATATGGCGGTACGTGGAAACGTGTATAGCAAGAAGGAAAAGAGAAAGAAGGGCTTTACGTGGAGAGAAAAATTATGAATGAGAAGTGCACCCTTCCTTGCCTCTGAAAAACACGGCTCCTATTGCTGACGTGCTCACTTGGAATCCCCTTGGAATGCAGCGCTTTTGAAATCTGCTGCTTTTATGGAAGCTCCTTTCCCGATCTTTTCACACTGTACTCCTCTCTGGGGGTAACAGACGAGTTGGTACCTGCTTAGTGGCTTTGTCCTGTGTATCGCTGCATGTTCATTAGCTTCCAGTTCCTACATCCCTATTATTCTTCACAATACAGTTTTCACCAACGTCCTAGCGGCCGCCACCTCGTGGGCTAGATTACTACGGCGAAAGGCAATACGTTTTCCGTAATCCTCTTATTTTCAAACTTTTTCCGCGTACCAAGCGGAAGGTAGCCTGTGCGACCAAAAATGACTCTCGCATCGTCACGGCTTCATAGAAAAACAAAATTGAGACATTTTTTCTCGTGTAATTGTCTGTTTTTCGTCTTGTTAACACCTGTAGTCTTGTAACGATTATTTCTACTAATATTGAAGCATAGTTTCTTGCTTTTCATTATCTCGTCCAAGCTGATGTCAGTGGAAACCACTTTACAAGGAACTACATCATGTGAGCATCCCCAACACATTGAGTCGCTATTCAAGCGTATCAAAACGTAGTTCAACAAAGCTGGCCCTCGTTGCACAAACTTCTTTATTTTCATAAAAGATGTGAACACGAATTAAAAGTAGATCGACGTGACGCAATTTTTTCTGTTGCTTTCCATCGCGTTTGCGAGATGCCTTCAAAGCGATGGATTCGGATAACAGCAGGAGATAGAGTTGAATCGTGACATTGAGTAGCCTCCAATTTGCTGAGGACATAACTCAGGACCTAGGGAAGAATGGGTCATGGTGTAACGCCACTATAAGCACCGAGCACAGAAGGATCGGAGCGAAACTAGATGAGAATAAAAGTTATTATCAACTGGCCCGGAATTGCAAAATAGTTCCACGGCCGCAGGTCCGGACCACAGGCATGAAATCGCTGGGACAATATGAATGAAGGAGCTGGAGAGCACTGACAGGCGTTCTAAGGTTATGTCCATACCTGGAAACAAATCTTGCAACACATCGATCAAAAACTCACACGTTAACGAAAAGGCTTCAAATGAAAATGTGGAAAACAAAGATGTACATTTGAGTGTTTTAAATATAGCGGCAATCTGGACACCTTTACCAGACATACAGTATCCACTATGCATACTTTCAGGTTCTGCACAATGGCATGCAGCTGATTAGAACAGCCACGCAATTTTTTAGCACAACTGCGTCAAAACCTTCACTCTGAGAAGGCTTTGTGGTTCGTCACGCATAATATTGGTGCACTCTTCTGAAGCAAGGCAACCGGAATCGAGACGGGCTCCCTAGGCACCATTATATCACGTTCAAACATGCACGGACAGTTCCCAGTCATGGCAGTGTCATTACGTGCATGCCCGCAGGTGCGTTTTTTAACTGCGTAAAATTTCGGGCTGATGTCTCTGTATTTAAAAACGCGTCTTAAACACCAGTTCTCGAATCCCCACATGCATTCTCCCAGCTGAAGCACAAGCCATCAAATAACATGGAATAAATTTTAGCGCAGCAGCATCTCTCCCTACTTCGGCACACGCAACTAGATTCCAGGCGCCCTCTGCAATATGCTGGGCGATAACTAGTTTCACATAAAAAGAAATCTGAAACCTTTTTTTAGCAACGATGAGCCAGACCGTCACGTAGTACAATTTTAAATATATTTCAGGGTACTTAAAAATGAGCACTTTTCTACACGTATTTTTATTACGCTGCTATATAGTATATTGTGCGAAAATGGCAATATTTAGGCCATTTTCCTGACGTTGCTACCTTTATTGGCCGGAGCACGCTGTGAACATCGTAGGTTAATGGTGCAAAGCTGAAGCTGTTAATAGCGCAGATTGGTAGTTTTCTCGTGGTGGAGCGTTAAAAGCCAGTTCCGACCGTGGCTTTGCAGCGCCAGTAAAGTCCGGAAGTATACCTTGGGCATCGTTTCATCGAATCACATATATATCATAGAATTCGGATATCGAACCGAACTTCATTTATTGAAACGATCGCAACTACACCAAATAAATCTTGCTTCTTTGTCACAAAACACAGAACGGTGGCAGATAGCCTAAATCATTTTAGATTATTCAAGCTTATGGCAGGGTAATATGCGAAATAAACTGAAAAACTAACTTAAGTTAGACTCGAGCTAGTTTGAAAGAACTTAGAAGCTAGCTAGCTTCCACGCAGTTTCACTCGCCCACGTTATCAGTGCATATAAGCGTTGCGTTATTTGCTTTCGGACCTTAAGCCCAATATGGCACTGCAATTGAACTGCAGTTGTTGTAATTGCGTTTTACCTGTGTTTCTCGTTTTCTGGTCCATGTTCCTTTTGTGGATGTTCAGTCGGGGATAAAAGTCTGGAGACCACATGTACCTATAACGAAGCCAATAGCTCTGCTATTAGCCGGCGGCTGGAGACCACACTTGTGGAGGTGAATGCCAAAATTTTGTTCTTTCATCAGCACAAATAAATAAGTGCAGTCTCCAGCCGCTGGCTAATAACAGAACTATCGGCTTCGTTTCAGGAACACGTGGTCTCCAGACTTTTGCTCCCGACTGTATGTTCTGTACATATGTGTTTCGAGGGCGGGGGGAGGGGGGAGTATGCATGAGTTTTGCAATAAGAATAAAATTGTCGCTGAAATTTTCTTTCACTGTAATTCCTCATGTGACATCGAGCCGGCGCTTTCCTAGAAGTAGTACCGAGCCACCAGTGTCGCTCAATTGTTTAAAAAGAACATAAGCAGTGTATCGTTGCACAGAGGCAAAGTTTGAAGCAAAGAAAGGTAAGAGTCGGAGGAAGAGTGATTAATTAGTAGAGGAGGTAAGCCCATCGCAGCGGCGAAGCGCTAGGACCGCAATGGTCCTTTTTCAGCAACGAGATGAAGAGAATTATGGAGAGTGCGATTTTCAGAAGAAAACGGAAATACAAAATGAGCGCTAGAAGCTCTAGGAACCAGTTATGGGAGCCCTCCTGTTCGTGAATATTTTCTTGTGCTCATTAAAAAAATTATTTTGGGCTATTTTCGTGATACATGTCATTTTCACATTTGGCTACATTTCGGCTACATTTTTCCTCTCTTTGGCGTTTAGTGCTCGGACACATTTGACAGCTCTGCTTGAGGCGCATCCACATGCTTAGCCGCGTGCGCCTCCGGCTGAAAATTCTCTCTGGAATATGCCACCGCCTGTGTTGCAAAAAACGCGGACTCACTATTCTTGCCCTGTGGGTGTTCCGCAGCGGAAGTGCAACCTTTTCTTTCTGAGCAACCTCGGTGCGAGTATTTGGGTTTGAAGGGGGCTTGCAAGCAAGTGTTTTTTTAATTTTTCAGGCACACACACAGCACACGCACACTGACCCTTAACACCCAACCCCCCCCCCCAAGGAAAAAAAACAAGACCGGAGCTGCTTGAGTCTCTTCGAGACACCTAAGCATGGTTTAGCCAGCCACGTGGTTTGAGTAAAGCTGCGTTTACCTGAAAAATACAATTCAGCCGAAACATGTAAAGAAAACAAGTCGTGACTTGTTTATACGACCCCCTTTATTATGGACGACTCGAATTAGGGACAATTTAAAAAAGCTAGCCGTCGCGGCAAGAAAATGTCATGACATGTGATGCGAAGGCAGCCAAGGGACTGTGCTCAGTTGCTGGCGGAATTTACTAAATCACACACACAAAAAGTAGGCAAATTTGGCGCCGTTCTTTTCTGCCTCTGTAGCCCTGTCTACATGAACCCTATAGAATTGAGTAGAGTTTGCTTGTCGGGTAAAGAACCAGTTGCCGGGTTCATGTAGACGCTGTCGGCTCGAGTAAAATAAGCGGCAGAGCGAGTCGAGTTAATTCGCCTGCAGGGGGTAGGGTAACTCGCCCGACCCGCCTTTCCAAAATTCATGTATACTCAGTCGGGTCAGGGAGTCGGGTAATGGGGTACTCTGGGAAAGATTTCGGTCATGTGACCAGTCGACCAAAATGGCAGCCGCCGTCGGTCCCCGCGCTGTTTCCACCCGACCTTCTTGGACCGACCGGGAAGTGGAATGTTTTCTGGCGCTAATCATTGAAAAAAAAGTGAGCGAGGCGCTGGACAGCAGACGGCAGCGCAACCAAGATGTGTTTAAAGAGCTGGAGCCCGAAATGGCCAATCTCGGCTATCACTGGACGTGGCAGCAGTTGCGGAACTGCTGGAAGAATTTGAAGAAGAGATTCACTGCCGTGAGTATAAACATTCCCTCACCCGAATTTCGACACCCATACGGAATGATACGACGTTGCAGCACAATTCTGTCTTGTGAGACAGGAACGGTTGGAGCAAGAGAGAAGTGGAGCTGCACCGTCGGCTTGGAAGTGGTATGACCACATGAGCGCGCTTCTCAGCCACAGGCCAATGGTACAGGCTCGCGAGTACGGCGTGGACTCGCAAGATGTCCCACCAGATGTCCCACCAGACTATGGCGACAACTCGCAGCCAGGCAAATATACACCCAAATGTGTTTTCACCTTCGTTTCCTTTTATGTGATGTAGCATGTCAGCAGCGCCGAAGTCGGCGACTCGGTGCTGCGCTGTTTGAATGCCGCAACGTAGAGCGGTTAACGCAGTTTCAACCAGCTTGCGCATTTCTATTAGCGTGATCATTTACAACCCCCTGAAAAGCGACAGCGCTAAGTAACAAGGACGAAAGAGAGACACGAGAACACACAACCAGCGCCTGTCTCGTCTCTCTCTTTCGAACTTGTTGCTTCGCGCTGTCGCTGTCCATGATGATTCACCAACTAGATCGCAACAAGATATTAGTCCTACATCAAATGCTAAGTAAACACAAAAAAATCGATTTCAGAAAACGTATAATCGTAAGGACAAATGCGGCACTGTGCTGAGAACGAGTGCACACAGGTACTCTTGAGCGAGACACATTCTTGTTTCCAGTAAAGAGCCTCAATAAACTGACAAGTGAATTTGTTCCTTGACAAATCCACTGGGCATGCAGCGGCGCAGACTTAATTTTTTTTAGCATGCAATCATGTAACTGTGAATATGTAATTGGCAAATAACCAAGGTGCCCTGCACTTGGCCCTAACATGAAATGCTCTTTGCTCCTAGTGCACGTTTTCATTGACTGCAGTACGCACCATCAGCTTTGAAATTGCAGTGGCTTAAAATTTGTGTGCCTCAGCACAGTTCCGCTTAAAAGCGAACTCTTAAGAGCACATTTTCTTTGACGTAGATTATTATTGTGCTTTCATGAGACATGATTAATCTCATCCCAATTTCACTGCACTGGCATAGTACACAGGCCTCTAGCATTTCGCCTCCATTGAAATGCATTTGCCGCGGCAGGAATCAAACCTTCGTCTTTCGGCTCAGCAGCCCAGCACCATGAGCACTGAGCCACCACGGTGGCTTTATATACTGATGAGGTATAGAACGTGTTGAAAGGCTGATATCTCCCAAAAGGAAAGTTCAACACTTCTTGCTAGTGTTTGCCCGCGGGGCTGAAACTTGGAAGCTAACAAATAAACTAAAAAATAATGAAGGGCTGTACAATGAGTTAAGGAAAAAACAATAAGTGTAATGTAAAAAGGACACAAGAACAATGTGTATGAGAGAACGTGAATTAATGCTATCTCAGTTCATTAAGGGCAGGAAATAGATATGGTTGAAACCTGCAATATATAGCATGGTGTCTTTGAGTGAATATCAAGGCAAGGCACAAGTAGTTAACGTTAGTAGAGAGTCTTTTGCAGTAACGAAGCAAGGAAGTTTGCTGGTAACAGTTTGCTGGAAGTTTGCTGGTATCTGTTTTGCAGATATCAGCGATGGTGACATCAGGACATAGAAGGACGACACTGATGGCCTTCAGGAACAAAGTGAACGTAAGCTTGGGCAATTTTTAAGCACTGGATGGCATTTAAGAGCTCGGCTGCAGAACAAAATTGGTTCCCTGGGCCCATGTTCACATTTCGATTTCTCGTGGTATTGATCCTTTGAGGTGCTCAACAATTGGCTGAGGCAGCGGAAGCGGATGTGCTGCTCAGCTGCGCTGCAAAGTGTCGTCGGACCAGCCTTGAAAATAGTGAGGTATACGTGTTTATATTTTCAGATATCGTCTGAGTGGGATGGTGTGGATTCCATTGGCGCAGAGTTATGTTTTCAAGGGGACTGCATCTTATTTTTTTATATAAAGAGTTTACTGTGGCACCGTTCAGGCTTTTTACCCGCAGATGCAGACGATGCAAGTGCCTCAACTGCTTCTGCTGCTTCAACCAATCAAAGAATGCTTGGGAGTCTCTCGAGAGGTCAGAATTAGAATATTTGCCCTGCTTTATGCTTCCTGCATACTTCCTGCGTACGATTTTTATTCAGTAGTTTTGCGTCTCTGTGTAGCTGATGATAGAAAAAGACAGCCTCATTTCTTTTCTTGTTTATTCAATAATTGTTCAAATATAACAAGAAATGACATCTTGAGTTTTTCGAGATGAAGACAAAAACATATTTGCTGCAATTTTTTAACAGAACCAACATGCACCGAAACTGGAATCTATAGCTACTAGCCATGTGGCCAATACGAAAGCAAATTTCACTCTGCCTGTCATTTTTCTGCTGAGCTTCCGTTTTGATCTGTTCTGCATCTCTCCTCAGTGAAGTACTTTCTACTACGGTCCACCTCACACAGCTACACCATGATGTAGTGTCCGGGTGATGCACGAAGTACCATGGGATGTCACCGGGTATATCAAAGGGTATCAATTTGGGCTGTGCTCCCATGACTGAATGTTTGTGCTGCGTCTAAGATGATAGTTCGGATGTGTGGCTGGTAAGTTAGGTATTCTTTGGTGCACGTTCCCAAACTGCATGGTTAAATGACTCGTAAGTATTTTTGCACCTCCTGTAGAAAAACTATTCTTGAAGCTTTGGTTGTGCATTGCGCTACTTGCTAGGGAGCAGGCTTTGTGGTGTGAAGAACTGATTTGAGCGAGTACCTATGCAGGAAAGGCTTGTTCATCATTTGGCTATTGTTAGCCCAGCAGGTGCCTCACTCTTTTGAACACAGCATTTGACAAACATTCCTGTTGATAGCCAACATGTGGAAATACCTGCGCAAAACAGCCTTACGCATAATTTCTATGTGCCCCCTAAAAAGCAAAAGAAATGTTTATATACATCCATAAAAAAAAGAGGTCTTACGCTTCACGTGAGGCCAGAATAGCGCAGAACAAAAGTGTCAGCACTGAATAAAACATGCATAATGCCTTTCTTGCATTGCCTGGAGGCTGTCAACGGATGAACTGTGTTTATAAATTTCCAGTTTTTTTGGCATTTTTTCTATTGCAGAAATGTGAGCAAATGAAATCTTCAAAGAAATTGGCTTTGAAAAAAGGCTGTCCTGGCTCTATTAAAGGGCAGAAAGGCATGCGAGACGCTGAATAATTTTCATGAAGGTTTTGGAATTTGATATTAGTAAAAAACCAAAAATCATTTTTTTTTCCTGCACTTTAGTCTTTCCAGCATCCTGGAAGAACATGAGGTGGTTCATATAAATCCAGGACTCTCCAGTATGGCAGATCTCATGGCCCAATTGTTGCTTTCGAATGTTAAACCCAATTACCATACCATTCCACTCATACTATGTGCTTTCCCTTTAAGGGGCAATGCTTAGCTGCTCTAAATGATGCAAGTGCCTGCCAAATGCCCTCCATTCCATTTGTGTTCTCCTGGCTATTTCACTGTCATGGTCCAACTCTACGGTCATTACTTGCCCAAGATAGATGTATTCTCTTACAGTATACAATACTTTGCTGCCTATCTTTAACTGTTTGTTCCTTGCCAAATTGCTGGACGTGACATTAGTTTTCTTCTTATTAACTTTTAGCTCTGCCATTCTGCTCGAATATTGAGGCCCTGAGTCATGCACTGGGACTCCTTCTGAGTTACGTCGCTGGACAACATGAGCAAATCAGAGGTTCCTAGGATTTCCTCCATTAATTTTTATCCCAAGCTCATCCCAGTCCAATCCTTTGACTCTTGTAAACATGCAGTGTATAGCATCAAAGAGCTTCTGTCGCCTTACTCTACACCCTTTCCAATTAGCATTTTGGTACATTACTCTACCCCCAGACCTTGTTGTTCAATTTCGTCACACCCATTCTTTCTTTTTCTGGTTGAGAATTGTGGCGGCACAAGATTTTGAACCATGGGTCTCCTGCACGCGAGGCGGATGCTTTATCTCTGCACCAGCGCAGCATCCACTGAACTGGCCACTATAGTGGCCACTGTACTGCACCCTGAACGCCTAGTGGCATCGCTGGTGCTAATCTGTATGCAGCAGTCATGCGAGAACAAGAGTAGCACACGAATTTTATTCAAGAAAAAGGCAATCAAACACAGCACAAAGCAATTATACCTATGCTATTAGGAAGTGTAGTCAAAGTAAAGTAATGCAACTTGCTTCTTTAAGTGTGGTTGTTTGCAGAATCCTGACGTGTTGTATTGCCAGGAATATTTAGGTAGGTCAAACTTAAATACATGTGACCAGTGTTTCGACAAAAAAAACTTTCCTTTTATAGTGAAAGGAGCAGTGTGCATATGATGGTCATTGCTGAGATGGTCAGCATTTATGCACAATATGGCATTTTTCTATTCTGGTAATTTTATTGTTTTCGTCTAACCTGTGTGTAAACTTTTTACCACAAGGTCTCGTGGACTAAGTTTCACTTGCACAAGGTTAAGGGTGAGTATGTGCCTGCAGTATTTCACTTTTTTGACCTTTAATTGAAAATTGTGTCTCGGCTTATTGAACATGCGTAAAGCTGTTACCTCACTTTGTAAACATGGACATTGCCATGTATCACACAGAAATGTTACTAGTGAAAGGGGGACATCACGACACAGGACGTAGTCTCAAATTCCAGGTCTAGTACCTTGCCACAGCATGTTTCCTCTCTTTCGGAGTCACAGCATTCTAGAATGTGTTTTCCAAAAAAACAAATTGCCTGGGCAAGCACTGGCAGCAGGAGTCTGAAGTTATTGCTGCATCCAAAGAGTGTTATATACTAGAATGGTAGTCATGACACATAAAATCAGAACTGTCTTCAGTTTCCAACCTGCATGGACTCAGAACACTGGCTCCTCTATCAAAGAAAAAGTAAACAATGTGCAAAGAAGTGACACCCTGGTAAAGTATGTGTGCTGTTCAAGAACATGAGGCAGTGTTTATCTGTTCAAAAAAGGGGTTAGCTGGCTGGATGCTATAAACGTAATGGGTGCTTGTCACATTTGAGTATGGCTATATTTTAGGATATGCATAATCACAGAGGGAAAGCTGTGAGCAGTTTTCAGAAACTTTTTAGGATTCGCGCTGCACACAAAAAGAATGTCGGTAATGCATGGAAAACCCGTGGAAAGGACGCGTTCACAAGCAGAAGTACAGAATGCAAAGTTGCCCTGTGTACTTCTGCTTGTGAACGCGTCCTTTCCACTGGTTTCACACGTACCATACAGCAACCGGCCGAACAAGCTACGCTTCTTCAATAGAATGTGAGTGAAAACTGCTAGTACCCATTCTTTTTTTCCACCAGCAACAGTGTCCTGTTTGGAAGGTTACCTGTAGCACTGTTTCATTTAAGCTCCGTGTAGTTTTCACGCAAGAATTGATTGCTTCAGCCACAGCACATATAAAAAGTTAAAAGTTCAAACCTGTTTTTAGCAGACCTGCCTTTTTTTGCTCTGCAATTCTTTATATTTCAGCAAAGTGTGAATAGTCCACGAAGGAAAGTTGTGACCATTCGCATGTGTTTTCCTTCTTTTTTTAGCAAGCACTTCAAGCAGGTCACCGCCACAGAAACAACGCCGCCGCATGGGAGAGGCGAAATTGGAAAAGGTGCTGTCAAATGTGCAGCGCAAAAACGAAGAATTTTGGACGAAGCAAGCAGACATACAATTTCAACAACAAAAACAACTGCTTGCAGATGAAAACAAGCACATGCAGGAGCTCCTGCAAGGTGTTTCCACCACCTTTCTACAGGGCACACAAGCTTTAATGGGGCAGTTTTTTTCTCAGCAGGCAGCATTGGTGGCATCCCTACGACACATGCCCAGCTTCTCACAATTTATGGGATCACCAAACATGAACTTGCAACACCAATTTCTACCACCGCCGCCAGCCACCAACACAACACCAACACCTAAACACTGAGGTGAACTGCACCCGTGACCTTGCCACCTTTTTCAGTTTCCTTTAATCACTTCGAGAGTACAAAATAGCGACTGATGCCTCCTTAACGTGCAGCAGCCTCAGAAACATTAAAGGGACTTTGAGGACTAATACATCCAATCATTGTCTTTGATACAAATTATGGTTTACGGGGGTTTAACGTCCCAAAGCGACTCAGGATATGAGGGATGCTGTAGTTAAGGTCTCAGGGAATTTCGACCACCTGGGGTTCTTTAACGTGCACTGACATCGCACAGTACACAGGCCTCTAGAATTTTGCCCCTATCGAAATTTGACCGCCGCGGCCTGCATCGAACCCGCGTCTTTCGGGGTAGCAGCTGAGCGCCATAACCACGGAGCCATCGCGGCGGCTGATTCTTTGCCTCTTTCTGGCTGTATTGGCATTTCTCTAGCACCAAAAGATGCATTTGTAGCAGAGAAAATTGGATTTTAAAAATTTGCCAGCAGTCAATTCAAATTCGTGACATCTGTACTTTCTGCCACCGGGCTGCCTTTGTGTACAAGTGAATGGTGGTGTAGCTTAGCCTCCGGGATCCGCACCCAAAAATCTGCGTTGATACATGCATTCCACTTCCGAAATCGGCCGCTGACGGCAATGCTCGTTTTTTTTTTCCAGCTTACAAAAAGCTCCAATTCTGGTGTGAATGGTCTCATTGTGGTTTGAGCACGGTACAGTTACAATACAGGCCAGCTTCTATTTGTTCTCAGTGTCCTGTTAATCTACCCTACTACCTTATAGGTAACTATAAGGATGTGCAATATTATCACAAACCGTATAATTGCAATATTAGATTCCTGACAAGTCAAAAGTTTGCAGTAAGTAAATGTGCTTTTTTGTTTTTAATAATATGCTGTTATTTTCATTATTATTATTATCTACTGAGGCAGTGGTTTTTCTTGCGTCATTGTTCAGTTTCATTTGGTGTTTTTGTGTGATGTGTTTGTCATTTCCTAATTTGTTTACAAGGTAATGGCATTGTTTTTTAAGATATATATATATATATATATATATTAAGAGTATTATTGAAGCTTGCGTTTTGTTGGTTTCTTTTAATGAACTATAATTATGCATGATTTATTTTAGTACTTGCCAAAGGTCATTTGTTTTCCTTCACCAGAGAGGTACAAACAGTGTGATCTGTTTCTCAGTTCCTAATTTGATTTTAAGATATTTTTGGTAATCTTCTTTTCAAATGTGATAACTTTCAGTTTTAATTATGCCAGCTTTTTGGGAGTCATTTAATGAACTCTATTTCTGCATGTTTTCTTGTATTACTTACCGAAGTCAATTATTTTGCTTGACTGGAGAGGTACAAATTATGTGATATGTTTCCCAGTTCCTAATTTAATTTTAAGATTTTTGATAATCTTGTTTCAGATGTGTCAATCTCGAATTTTAATGACATCTGCTTTTTGCTGGTGTCTTTTAATGAACTATATTAGTGCGTGCTTTCTTTTAGTACTTGCCAAAGGTCATTTCTTTTCCTTTGCCAGAAAGGTACAAACTGTGTGATCTGTTTCACAGTTCCTAATTTGATTTTAAAATATTTTTGGTAATTTTGTTTCAAATGTGATAACCTTAAGTTTCAATGATGACAGCTTTTTGTTGGAGTATTTTAATGAACTCTATTTCTGCATGTTTTCTTGTATTACTTACCGAAGTCATTTATTTTGCTTGACTGGAGAGGTACAAATTATGTGATATGTTTCCCAGTTTCTAATTTAATTTTAAGATTTTTGATAATCTTGTTTCAGATGTGTTAATCTCGAATTTTAATGACATCTGCTTTTTGCTGGTGTCTTTTAAGGAACTATATTAGTGCGTGCTTTCTTTTAGTACTTGCCAAAAGTCATTTGTTTTCCTTTGCCAGAAAGGTACAAACTGTGTGATCTGTTTCTCAGTTCCTAATTTGATTTTAAGATATTTTTGGTAATTTTGTTTCAAATGTGATAACCTTCAGTTTCAATGATGACAGCTTTTTGTTGGAGTATTTTAATGAACTATATTTCTGCATATTTTCTTGTATTGCTTGCCGAAGTCATTTATTTTGCTTGACTGGAGAGGTACAAACTATGTGATATGTTTCCCAGTTCCTAATTCAATTTTAAGATTTTTGATAATCTTGTTTCAGATATGTGTTAATCTCGAATTTTAATGCCATCTGCTTTTTGCTGGTGTCTTTTAATGAACTATATTAATGCGTGCTTTCTTTTACTACTTGCGAAAGGTCATTTGTTTTCCTTCACCAGAAAGGTACAAACTGTGAGATCTGTTTCTCAGTTCCTAATTTGATTTTAAGATTTTTGATAACCTTGTTTCAGATGTGTGATAATCTCGAATATTATTGACATCTGCTTTTTGTTGCTGTCTTTTAATTACTGTATTTACGCATGCTTTCTCTTTATTACCTGCCAAAGGGTGACATTTATTTTGCTTCACCGGAGAGGTACAAACAGTGGTGTGTTTATCTGATGTGAAAACAATAGCAATAACATTAATAATCAGGGGTCCTCCTGACACTTTTTGACTTCTGCACCCTTTTTGTGTTGTTCGAAAACACATTTATATTTCTTGTATGTAGTTTCTGAGACAAATAAAAAAGATCTACATTCCAAACACGGCTGTATAATGTATTTATTGATCACATTACCCAAACTGCCTGTTTGGCACTACAGTGGGGGAGAGAGTTACAACATAACTATACAACATAGTGGCAGGGAAAAAATTCTCATAGAAAATACATTGCAACATAATTTGATACAAATAAACACAAGCATAAAATTACAGCAATGCGGCAAACAATTCATTAGATTTTGTTGAAATGACTTCCTGGGGCAACTTATTCCATTCATTTATTGTTTTTGGAACAAATGACATTTTAAGTAAATCAGTAGTGCATTTAACTTCTTTTACTTTGAAAGTGTGGTCCCTTTTTGCAGATATATAGTCTGGTGGAAATAATGGTCATGGTCAATACCTGTGTTAGAATGGTATATAGTTTGGAAGAATTTCTGCCTACCCCAGTAGCACAAGGTGGCGGGCCCATGCGGGCCCGACATGGGCAATGAGGGCTGGTGGCTTCCCGCAATAAACCTACATGGGTCCCTCATGGGCTCATTGCTGGCAAAAAAATTTTGGGCTGCCCATTTTATGCCTGAGTGGGCCCCTCGTCAGCTACGCATGGGCTTAAAAAGAGCGGCCAGCCAACCTGGGTCCCACCACAGATACATGCTGGCAACAGTGCGGGCTCTATCATGGTGAAGTGTGGGCAGCTCCTCTTGGGGCTGCCCGTGCAGCGCCTTGAGGGAGCCACGGTGGTTTTGTGGGGGCAGAGAGATAGTATTCCCGCCTTCGGCCTACATGGGTCCTGTGTGGAAAATACAGGGGCTAAACTTTGGGCTGCACAGCGGCGAAGCGTTGTAGGCATGCAGTTTGGGCTGTCTGAGCAACGCCTACGTTGGTCCCGCATGGGCTAGGCGTGGGCACATTTGTCATTTCCGCATCTTCCCCGCGCCTCTATCCTAAACAGGGTATGAAAGGGCTAAGTATGGGCTGTATGCATGCCACCACAGATACATGCGGGCGACAGTGCGGGCTCTATCATGGCGAAGTGTGGGCAGCCCCTCTTGGGGCTGCCCGTGCAGTGCCTTGAGGGAGCCACGGTGGTTTTGTGTGGGCAGAGAGAGTATTCCCGCCTTCGGCCTACATGGGTCCAGTGTGGAAAATACAGGGGCTAAACTTTGGGCTGCACAGCGGCGAAGCGTTGTAGGCATGCAGTTTGGGCTATCTGAGCAACGCCTACGTTGGTCCCGCATGGGCTAGGCGTGGGCACATTTGTCATTTCCGCATCTTCCCCGAGCCTCTATCCTAAACAGGGTATGAAAGGGCTAAGTATGGGCTGTATGCATGCCACCACAGATACATGCGGGCAACAGTGCGGGCTCTATCATGGTTCAGTGTGGGCAGCCCCTATTGGGGCTGCCCATGCAGCGCCTTGAGGGAGCCACGGTGGTTTTGTGTGGGCAGAGAGAGTATTCCCGCCTTCGGCCTACATGGGTCCAGTGTGGAAAATACAGGGGCTAAACTTTGGGCTGCACAGCGGCGAAGCGTTGTAGGCATGCAGTTTGGGCTATCTGAGCAACGCCTAGGTTGGTCCCGCATGGGCTAGGCGTGGGCACGTTTGTCATTTCCGCATCTTCCCCGCGCCTCTATCCTAAGCAGGGTATGAAAGGGCTAAGTATGGGCTGTATGCATGCCACCACAGATACATGCGGGCAACAGTGCGGGCTCTATCATGGTTCAGTGTGGGCAGCTCCTCTTGGGGCTGCCCGTGCAGCGCCTTGAGGGAGCCACGGTAGTTTTGTGTGGGCAGAGAGATAGTATTCCCGTTTTCGGCCTACATGGGTCCTGTGTGGAAAATACAGGGGCTAAACTTTGGGCTGCACAGCGGCGAAGCGTTGTAGGCGTGCAGTTTGGGCAGTCTGAGCAACGCCTACGTTGGTCCCGCATGGGCTAGGCGTGGGTACAATTGTCATTTCCGCATCTTCCCTGCGCCTCTATCCTAAACAGGGTATGAAAGGGCTAAGTATGGGCTGTATGCATGCCACCACAGATACATGCGGGCAACAGTGCGGGCTCTATCATGGTTCAGTGTGGGCAGCTACTATTGGGGCTGCCCGTGCAGCGCCTTGAGGGAGCCACGGTGGTTTTTTTGTGGGCAGAGAGATAGTATTCCCGCCTTCGGCCTACATGGGTCCTGTGTGGAAAATACAGGGGCTAAACTTTGGGCTGCACAGCGGCGAAGCGTTGTAGGCATGCAGTTTGGGCTGTCTGAGCAACGCCTACGTTGGTCCCGCATGGGCTAGGCGTGGGCACATTTGTCATTTCCGCATCTTCCCCGCGCCTCTATCCTAAACAGGGTATGAAAGGGCTAAGTATGGGCTGTATGCATGCCACCACAGATACATGCGGGCAACAGTGCGGGCTCTATCATGGTTCAGTGTGGGCAGCTCCTCTTGGGGCTGCCCGTGCAGCGCCTTGAGAGAGCCACGGTGGTTTTTTGTGGGCAGAGAGATAGTATTCCCGCCTTCGGCCTACATGGGCCCTGTGTGGAAAATACAGGGGCTAAACTTTGGGCTGCACAGCGGCGAAGCGTTGTAGGCATGCAGTTTGGGCTGTCTGAGCAACGCCTACGTTGGTCCCGCATGGGCTAGGCGTGGGTACAATTGTCATTTCCGCATCTTCCCCGCCTTTATCCTAACCAGTGTATGAAAGGGCTAAGCATGGGCTGCATGCAGTTCGTGTGCATAAAATATGGGGTTACATGATGGTGAAGTGCGGGCAAACCCAATAGAGGCGGCCCCTGCAGCACCCTCAAGGATCCAAGGAGGCTAGCTGCGTGTGGGCAAACATACAATATTCCCGCCTACAGCCTGCAAAGGCACTGCGTCGAAAATACGTGGACGGCGCATGGGCCTATATCAGCCATTCCGACACATTCCCTACATATCTGGTGGAAAAGGGCTATGTGTGGACTAGGCAGTGGAAAAATGTGTGTGCGTGAACCTGGGCTATACGATGGTGAATGGCGGGCAACCGCGATGGGGGCTTGCCGTGCATCACTCTGACGACACTGTGTGTGGAAGCAGGAGTATATTTCAGCCTGTAGCCTTCGTAAGTCCTGCGTCGATTATTCTGGTGTTTGCGGTGCAGAAACATCACGCGTAATGTTACCGATCGTTGCCCGGCGACACCTATGGACATGTAGTTCCACTTACATTAGCCTGGCTGCATATCCTACATTGCATGTAAAAGGGCTGCATGGGTACCGCAGCGATGGAGCATGGGCGCATGGGTGAAGTGCAGGCATATATATATATGCTCAGTATATGGGCTGCCACTCAGCACGTTCATGAAGCCAGACGAATGTGGGCAAATAGCTTGCATTCCCGCGTTCATGTTAAATATATTTTGCATAGAATATGCAATTAAGCATGTTTTTAAGTTATATGCGCTTCAAAATGGCAAAGCATATAGGTAGACGAATTCCAGCTGCCAGCAATAAGTGAGGCGGTGCCCTCTTCCGACCTATACTCTGGTACAAATGGTTCTTGTCAGTTTTGTTGGAGGTCATTTGATAATTTGAACTTTTTATGGTCCCTTGGTGGTCGATTTAATGAGATTTTGCAGTAATACACATTTTGTTAAAATATACAATAGCACCTTTGAGATTAACCTTTTTTTTGAAGTTGAGTAAAGCAGACTTGTTCTGCAGATCATATCTTTGTAGCATAAGGCGAAATGTGGTTTACGAGAAACTTAGTGCTGTGCTAAAAATATGCAGTGAAAGCTCGTTAATCCGGTCGGCGAAAGACCAGAAAGAAAAGAGAAAAGCTAAGAAAACAATTCGTAAAGTTGTTCTGCAAGGAGCTAAAACATTATCGCCTGCTTTTGACATGAAAACTGCACGGCAATGATGCACGGAGGCGCGGAGCGCCTTAGTCTAGCTGCAATTTTGTAACAGTTTGTAGTATATATTTACCATGACGCTAATAGCCACGCTAATAGCCACGTCCAGCGCATAGCGTGCTTCCCAACGCCGTTCATATCCAGCGCGCTCCTGCCTGGTCACGTGGCAGGACGCAGCACACCCTCCTTCCCTCCTCTCCCTCGGTGCACTCCGGAGTGATATCCGGCTAGGCCTTACGCCGCGCCGTGCCGTGCTCCGTGCTGCTGCTGTTCGTGTGCTGTTCGTGTGCTGTTCGTGTGCTGTTCGTGTGCTGTTTGTGTCTGATTTCAAAATCGTTCCTTCAAACTTCCGTTTGGATTTTTTGCTTATAGTAGCTTGCGCCGCGTGTCAGCAACGCAGCCGTTCGCGTACTTTGTGAAAAGTTACCACGCCGAGAAGCATGGAGCCGTTTCATATTGACAACACGTTTGGCTTCAACCGTAGCAACCGCGAAGCAAGAGAAGAAAGCGGTTACTGGAATGCGTAGAGTCTTCGTTTCCAGGTGAGACCCATAGTGTTGCGCAAGAGTGCGTGCAGTTTTCGACCGCGAAAATAAACGAGCGAGCGCAAAGGCGAGAAGGAGCGGAAGGGACGAGGCTCTCACAGCTCTGTCATGTTCGTATCCCTTCGGCATTGCGCGTGAGTCACTGATTGTTTCCGCGGCAGCAAAGTGCATTCCACATCGAATCATCAAACTGCTGGTCCGTCAGTGTTCACAGTGTATGCGTTGCGACGCGAGCGCCGAGGTGTATGCATAGATGCGTTTGCTGAATGGCAGGCGCGCGTAGGAGTCCTAAATGTAAATGTGGCAATTGTATACCGACCAGCGAGGCGCGTGACTGCTTTGCGCTTTCGTTAAGGTGGTTGCCCGACTTCCTGTTCATTATCCGACGTGGGGCGTGATCGTGCACTGCCTGCACGCGTGTTTTTGACGCCATATCGGCCCGTTGCGAACTGCCGATAGCGTGCGCCGCTCGGTCTGTTTAGCGTTCTGTTATTCGCTACGCATATTTGTGTCTTTATAGTAATCTGATGGGGCGTCTTAAGGTTAGAACACACCTCTACGAGCCGATTACACCAGCTGTCAAGCTCAGAGTGGGAGGGGTGTGACGCGTCAAGGCATGCAAGCGACTGACTGAAATAAAGCGACGCGTCACTGCGATACCGCCTGCTCGATCACTTTTGTAACATTGGTACCGCTTCCTGCAGCTGTAAAGTTCTTTTAGTTGCTGGCGGCCGTGAATAAAAGTCATTGCTAAATGATGATGAAGAAGTAGCCATAGAAAAAGAGCGCTTTGTAACCCTTTCAAATTAAGTTGTTTTGAATAACCTAAGTAGTACAGAGCTGGTCATAAAAACTAGTGTGAGCAAGTGGCCTTATGTATTTGAAGTTTGGCTGTTTAAACATTTCCTTGTGGTTGTGTGAAATGCCAGCAATAGAAATAATTATCAGGAAGTGCCAGGCATTGTGGGTGCAAAATACACAGCTGGAAATTATGTTATTCAGGTGAAGTGCCTTCTCTTCAGTAGTGAAGAGGTCTGAAAAGAGCTTCATCGGAGAAGATGTCTCCACTGTCGAGATTTGGGGCTGTTCTTGTCTGTGCCTGTTCAGCATACATTGCAGAGCACAAGTATGTGTCGAGTTTTCTCAGATCTGTTTTTTTGACCTCTGCTTTGAGATCAGTGTGTTGCAATTCTACTTTGGACCAGAACGTTGATGGCATGTATTGGCATTCCCCTATTCAAAATAATGTGTGTGTCTCTTCTCAATAGGTCATCATCAGATAGTGCCAGTTTCATGCTCAGAAAGAAGCAGTGCTTATATACAGGGGGGTCTCGGCTGTCCTCGGAACCCTTACAAAACTAGCGAGGAATCTGAGACTTCCTGTACTAGAATGTAAGGAGCGTATGAATCCGAAGCAAGCAACCAATTTTCTTTTTCTTGTTAGTGGTGGTTGGAACATTTCTCCTGTCATTTCTAAAATTTCGTGGTGATTTTTAGCAAGAATCATTAACACGTTTTCTTATAGCCAAGACGCAAAAAATGCAACGTTGACAGCACAACATACAGGGTGGAAGAAAAAGGGAAACCCGCACCCTCATACCACGATTGAGTCCAGAGCTGGCCGCTCAGCTCCAAGGCTACACAGCAACAACCAGCACAATGGCATAGCCTCAGCTCAGCCGCTTTCTCTCTCTCCCTCTCTAGATCCCTCCCCACCCGTTCTCGAGTCACTAGAGACCCCCTTCAATGCAGCCAGGCTTTAAAAAATGCCAATATGAAATAATGGGCTACAGGGCAGCATTCTAAGGTGATATTACAGCATGAGAACAATGCTTTTATTCTTTTTTCCTCTAGTATCCATCTCCCATGGCACTCCTCATAGAAAATCATAGTAGAAGGATAACCATGTCAAGCTTCTGCAGTAATGCCGGTGTCACATCGCACTCCTCAGAGACTGGTCCAGCAAATACGTCTTATTTCACTTGATGAAAAGAATATGAATGGTGTTATATAGTGCAGCTATGAATGCAGCTCAAAGATGAGAAACATTACTTGGACTTGAAGCTTGACAGCTTCTCTTCTGTGGCCTCTCACTGTATAACGAAAGTAAAAACAGCGCTAATTTTTACACAAACCACACAGAAAGAACAGACAGGACAGCGCCCGTCCTGTCTGTTCTTTCTGTGTTGTTTATGTAAAAATTAGCGCTGTTTTTATTTTTGTTGCACAATGTTACACCAACTAGTCCAGCAAGAGGTACTGTTAAATGAACTTTTCACTGTAGTTGCAATATTTTTACTGCCTCTAGATCTGAGTGGAAAATAAGCACCGTCTACTGCAAACTATCTCAAGGTCTGTTGAATTATAGCCTGTGCACAAAAAAGCTAAATGGAAAAAGGTGAATGTTCACCATAAATTGTTACCTCTGTGATTATCTTGGTCAGTTCTGATTTTTTTTTGCCATTTCACTTGCTTGGTGTTGACACTGTGCAAGTTCAGTGAATATACTTGCTCCGTTACACTTACAGGAATTTAGGAGCTTGTAGTGACTTGTTTGACTCAGCCTTTCGGCATGCTACCTGATATCATAGTTCAACAAAGCTTGAAAGAAACTGCATATACTATGGACACCAGATGTTTGCTTGCGTCTTTTTTCAAATGCATTAGACATTAATGTGCAGGCGCGGACAGAAGTAAACGCAGCGCGCCGCACAAGAAAGAACTGCTTTTCAGCGCCGCCTAGCAAAACCACGCGTAAGCTCAAAATCGCGACACGCATATGCAGGCCCCCTACCAGCGCAACCCTCTCATTGCTCCGCTCGCATCGCATTCGACCGTAGTCAGGGTCACGCTGATGATGGTTATGATCGGATGGTTGCGCCCTTAGTAGCGAGCGGGCATTTCGGAGCGCACAGACCGCTGCCTTGATGCCAAAAATCCCGCGGGGGCGACGCTATCACTATGTCGTTTCATCTGTGACAGCTGTGGCGCGTTTCCATTGCAAATAGCGCGCGTCCTTCGAACTTTAGTTGCTTCTGGGATTCATTTCCATCTCGCTATATACGAAATAAACTCAAAAGCACTCGATCCACCACCGCAGTTTCGGGATCATTTATACAGTTACCGTTCATTTTCGGCTTGCTCCTACGAGGAACCGACGGAGCGGCAAAGCATGCGCCCTGTGTGTCTGTACTGCACCACAGTGCTCCTGCATTCGAATCTCGCCTAGGAGGCCAGCTTAAAAGGAGATGAAACCGCCGCTCTTGGCGCTTTTTGCAGCGCGATCCAGCGTCTCAAGGATAGTGACTGCTTCCAAATGTGCTGGATGCAGCTGTTGGGTTTCCACACTTATATTCTCAAACAGACCAATGTCTATATGTAACCGGTAGCTGTGAAGTAATACAGCTCGCACAGAAGAGTTTGGATCACTTGCTGGGTTCTGTCGTGGCTCATACTCTGATTAGTGGGCGATGACGGATACTTATATGCCGAATTTCGCACGCGGGGCACGCAACAGTGACGCACTGCTGCCGCGGCATTCATGTGGGTGAAACAGCGGGTGCTTGTAGTCATCCTAATATCCAAAGGTGCATCCAAAGTGATTACCATGAGCTCTGCTCCGCACATGACAGCGCGATACGCAGCGCACCGTCTCAGTGGTGATAAGAGCAGGATCCAGTATAGTGGCAGTTTGTTTCGGGGGAGACAGGCAGGGTGCATGCACTAGTGCTGCGTCAGCGCCTGGTAGGAACAAGGCGAATCATCAGTGATAACTGTAGAAAATTAACACAAAACTGCGGCAGTATGCCGAGTGTTTTGAGCGCGTTTGCTTGCGAGTGAGATGCAGCAGAGTCCCAGCGGCAGCAAATGTTCGAAACATGCGGGTTGTTTGCGGCGCAAACACACCTCCAGCTCTCTCAAACGAAGCGGCTTAATGGTAGAGCCGTCCCCGCGCAATTTGCCTTATCAAGACAGCGGTCTTTGTTTTCCGAAATGTTCGCTAGCTACACAGAGCACGACCATCCGATCATGATCATCATCAGCACGACACAGACGCCGGACGAATGCGAGGCAAGCGGACCATTGAGAGGGTCGCGCCGGAAGCGGGCCTGCACATGCGCGTGGCGATTTCCAGCTCTCGTCTGGTTTGGCTAGGCGGCGCTGACACGCAGTTCTTGTGCGGCACGCTCTGTTTACTTCTGTCTGCACCTGTTCATGGACCACCCCGTGATATTTGCTCTATGACTGGTAAATAATTTATAATTGTCTTTCTCCTTGTTGTTTCAGTATTATCAACCGAACGATGGTTGCGACGTGTAGTTGGTTTTCAGGTCATGGCAAAAGCAAGAAAACTGGTAATATAACTGCTGCTATGGCATTTGTTGTCATTCCAGGTTTTGAAACAGGCGGTTTTAGGTGTTGTAGTGAATTAAAACTGCATATCAACATTTATATTGTAGCCTTTCCCATGCCTCAGCAGACCTAAAGGCCAACTAGGCATCACAGCCATCATTCGGCTGATCAAGCCTAAACAACATCAGAGAAGGAAATGGAATTATAAATTATGTAATGATAGGCAAATACCATTTGGGAATTCATGTATTCTAATGTCTAATGCAGCGTTTAAAAAAATATGTGACCAAAGTTACGTTTTTATAGTCCTTGAAACTTATTTTTTAGGTGTTGTCTATTTCACTGTTCTGAATTTGCAGAGGTAGCAGTGTTCAGTACTGCTTACCTTCTTTTTGTTGTTCTCTTATCATTCATTGGTTGGGCCCTGTTTTCCTGTGTTATTTGGTGTTCTGTAATAGCATAGTGCATCCCTTCTTTTTTGTTTGTGCACCACTTCTGTTCAGTGTTTTTTTTTGCGGCAGGCCTCATGACAGCTGGCAGCTTTCCTTTCATTTTTGCCTTCTCCTCTGACGGTGCTCATGGTACTAGACAAAATATAGTTTACTGAAAGGCTGAATTCTAAATTGTACAACATCATTAAGGTGCCCTCTTCCTTTTTAGCACATGCCATTAATGGTGATGCCTACAGTTGCCAAGAATCTTACATTGACACAAATTTGTTTCACAAGTGCAGGGCATGCTTTGCTCTCATGTAGAGTTTGTGCATTTACAGTGTATAGCTTGTACATTGTCTCTTAGTTGGTGACTGACACAGTGGCCTCATTGGTTGGCTTTTATATTATTATGAAGATTAGAATTTGTTTTTCTCACTGCTGATGAGCTTTACAGGAGCTTATGATGCCTTCAACAGTCATGTCTTTTTTATTGCTTTAGTTAGGATACTGAGGCTTAAATGAGCGAGCATCTGAGACCAAAATACCAGTATAACTTCGTGCCGTTTGTCAGCTTTCTTTATGATGTGCATAACTGTTCAAGTAGGAAATAATTTCAGGTCTTAGTGGTCCTTCATTTTCTTTTGCTTTTCAGCCTTTATGCCAGATGTCAGATTTTAGAGGATAGTTTGTCACATCCTTCATCATTGAAGTAGGTAGCACAATGTACCAGCCGTGACAATTGGTCATTATAACTAAGCACCCCACCTTCCCTTTATGAGCACACCAAAGCTGAGATCTGATGGCAACTTTGATGAGTATTGACACCTGAAGTTGTCTTGTTACAAGCATAATGTTACGGACCAATTTAAAATTTACTTATGCTATTGGGTTCAAATCATGTTTTTGCTTGCTGTCAAACTCGCTCAACGGCACTTTCATTGTGAAAATTAGTATAACACTTGGAAAAGGCAGCCAGGTCCTTCATTGAATGCGAGTGGTGCACATTGGAATCATGCTCCTGCAGCAAATCATGTGGGTCATATTGGAGGTTGTGTTAAAAAGTAATGAAGCATAGATATGAAAATGGTGATACACAGTTATTACCATTTTGTGGCCCTTGACCAATTTGTCTTTTAAAGGCACTGTACTAAAAAGAAACTCAAGTGCACTGGAGCCGCTGACTGTGTACTGTGCTGTGTACCCGTGTACTGTGCGGTGTCAGAGCACTCTAAAAAACCCCAGGTGGTCGATACTTCTGGAGCCCTTCATTACGGTGTCTCTCATAGCCTGAGTCGCTTTGGGACGTTAAACCCATATAAGCCAAACCAGTTACTGCGTGTTGATTTAAACACTGTCAGTGCTCCTACTATTTTTATTTTCAGTATTTGCTACCACACATACTAATCTGCGATTTTCAAGGATGAAGTCAATTTCTTTTCATTAACTGTGCAGTTAAAGTTGCATTTTCTAAAATTCGAAGCAAGCAGTTGCCTTTTGTACTTCACACTCCTATCAGAACTCACCACTATTGCATGACACCATCAACATCAAGGTGCAAGTCTTGTGTTGGTAATAAACGAAATGGTTTCTACTTTCTTGTATCAACAGGCGTTAAAGCATACTGCTGTTGTTGCTGTGAAGCGTACAAATACAATTATTAACATATTCCTGGCCGCAAATATGGTTAAGAATTTTTATATGCGTGTTCTTTTTTCTTTAGGTGCATCTGAATTCAAGGTAGAGAAGGCAATGTATGACACCGTGAAAAGAATCCCAATGGATGCAGTATTTCACAAGAGAACTGCCATTCCTATCTGGTCAACAGAAGCAGTTGTACTATGCAGTTCCAGTGGCAAGGGCTCAGGAGGTGACAGCGGAAGGCAAGGAAAAGGTTCTCCACAAGGCTAAGCATAGAGGGCTGGAATAGTCGGTTCTGGGAAGAATTATGAGACATTCCAGCACACAAAGAATATGTCCGGTGTCCGTGTTGTCTATCCTCTTCGTTCGTGTATTTTTGTGCGCTGGAGTGTGAAAAATGGATGCACTGAGAGGTAATTGCTAGCTGTAGCTGGATTCATCTCAGGGGCATATGCTCACTCCATCAGTGTATGTGAGAATTACGACTCAGGTTTGTTAGTGGTTTATATTATGAAAGCGCCAAACAAAGGATAATGCCAGTCATACAAGTCGTGATCAAATAATTGTAGATGTCTTCATGTGAAAGTTTATTTACAGGAGGTTAATTGATGGGTTCAGTTAGCTCGTGTGAGGATATAAGCAACTTAAAAGCCTAGGCTCTATGTTCAGTGCGGCAGTGCACAACAAGTGAAATTACTCATAATGAACAACTTTTAGTGAATATGTACTTCTCATGCCATGGAAACAGAAGATGGACGGTGCTTAGCAGTCATTTGCCCTGAAGCTTAAATTTTAGCTACTGAGGCCTAAGTGATGCTGATTCAGTATAGGCATTCGTGGGTGCCGCCACATTTGCCATCGTCCATGAATCCTCTTGTTGCCTCTACTTAACAACGAAAATTTGTATGTTATAACTTGTAGCCATCACTGAAAGCATTTTGCATGAAAATAAGCTTGAATTGAATGCTAGCTGGCCTATTGTTTAACTGTCAGATGCATGATGGAAGTTACTGTTAGAGTCCATCATGTAGCCCATAATGAACCCCTGTTTGCCCTTACCTTCTCTGCTCTCTTGTCTAGCTGTTATGAATACAGTTTTACAAGTCACGTTCTAACTTCAGCTACTTCAGTTTACATGTAAAAAGATTTTGGCTACTCTTTAGTCAAGCATAGGTGTGCTTGAGCACTCTTTCGCTAGCTTTGCTGCATGCTTTGTAAAAATAGTTTGTAGCATTGATAATGACAAAGCATATCTTAGCCACTTTTTTTCACACTTAGCAGGGACGGCCCAGCGGGGCCTGTAGAGATGGCTCGAAGCGGTTGCAATATTTTGTTGCATACATGTTGGGAGGAATCATGCTACTAGTGAGTTACGTATATGTGTGGCAGTAAACATTGCTACTTTGGAAAAGGCGCCGGTCTGCCATACAATGTCAGCGAAGCTTAATGAACCCCACTTGGTCTAAACTAATTGTGAACCCTGCACTACAGTGCCCTGAAGCCATTATTGTTTTCTGCCTTGCTGTGAGAAGCGGATCTTGCAAGTGATCTGCCTGCTTAGAACCAGTCAACTTGTTAAGCTTATCCACTTAACTCATAATCAACTCGGACATTTTTTATAACTGGAACCCTAACGCTTGGATGCACCAAAAGAATTGCATCTCACTGGAAGACAGGGCGTGCTAGGCACTATAGTGGGCAATGCACAGTACGCAGAATCTAGTGTGGGTTTTGTATGTGTGCAAGTGTCTGCAGGTACTCTGCAGTCAACTGCACCAGAGGCTCAGGATGTGTATAGCAAGCTATACCTAAACAAAACTCATGTGCACTCAGGCAGCTTTGGTTTTAATACATTCAGCAGGAAAAATAATCTGGCAGCTTTTTTTTTGCACTTCTGTTGGGGTTTTACCAGTGCCAGAGTTCATCGCATCTTGTTTAAGATTTCCTTTCGAATCATTAACATTCCACCCTTGTCATTTTGTATGTGGCATTCAGCTGAAAATAAATTTCAGCAGTCGGCTTTTTATGATTTGCTGCCACTTTTTTGGAATAAATGAAGAGGAATGGTCTTCTAAATAGATGCAGCCAGCCATGCAGTGCTTTACAGTTCTGCACCCTGTGCGCATAAAGTCTCAATACATGAATTTTGTCACCCTGAAATATACTCGCATCAGATATTTTCTTTTTAGTCGAACTACATCTTGTCTCCTTTTTGTGGCCATCTTTATGGGCATCTTGTAATCATTGCTGTAATTCCTTAATTTCTCCTATTTTTATTTTCTGCAGCAGTAGAATTTCCATATCAATTTATTTCTCTAGGCTACCAAGTATTAGTATCTCTGAGCCTGGTAATGAATCAAATTAGCGGAGATGCTAGAGTGCTGTTGATTGTCTCAGAAAGCCTGACTGTGTTGGAAGGACTGTCATGCTCAATATCAGCTGCAATGCCAAAATATGACAGGAATTCAGATTATGATGCAGGCGTACCCAACTGTATTGTAAATATATGCAGTTAGCTATGAATACAAAAGAAAAACACAACGCAATACACATTTTTATTCACACAGCATGATGATGAACAGGGGCAAGGGAGGAGGGACCTCAAAGTGTTTTTCGGTGCCTTCCCCCTTGTCCATGTTCATCGTTGTACTGTGTGAATGAAAGTGTGAAATACTTGCTCATGCAGATACTGATTTCAAGCAAATTAATGCAAGTGGGCTGCTTTATGTGAGTAGCATTGATTTACTATAAAGCAGAAGTCAGTTTATTTACTGTAGAGGCATTTCGAGTCGTATTGAATGTGTACTGTATGTTTGCACCACTGAGCTAAATTTAATAGCAGTATTTGCTGGTTGTCTTTGCACCGTGATTATTATTGTGTATTTCACACAAATTCGTGATTTTGTTCTGTTGTTCTTCAGGGATTGTGGCTACACAGCTGGAGTCAAGCTGCTATCAGGGAAATTCAACCTATTCGACTTTGCCAGAAAAAATGCACGCTATGATGCTAGGGGCCTCCATCTTGACTATACTGCCAATCCTGTCTACCAATGAAGCTAAGGACGCTTTTGTGCAAATGTGAGCATTTTTTCTTTCTTTACGATACGTGCTTGCTCTTCGGCAAGAACAGAAATGATGTGGTTATATGCATGCTCCAGTGTACAATCATGTGGAAAATTATGACGCTGCGAGTGTGTGCCATACTATGCCTTACTGCGTGCAGGTGCCATCTGATGAAATGCTCGTGCCATCAAGGCCGGCGCAGCGAGATTGATGGATGTTAGTGCACCTTACTCGACATCAGGAGTGCTTGCTGTTTTACACTATTTGGCATGCATTCGCTGGGATCTCTTAATTTTTCTCACGATAGTATGTCCAAACTCACAGCATCTTAAGACATTCTACGGTATACCAACCACACCAAATCGAATGGTACATCGACCAAACCAGTAAACACCAAACGAAACCACACCAGAGCCGGTATTAGACAACAGGGTCCCAGCACAGAAAACCAGACCAGAACACACTAAAGCACACCACACTACGCCACATCAGGACCCGTGTCTGAAAATCCTGGTCTGGTCGGAACACCAGACACGGTCACACCAGAATACATGTCTAAAAAAGCCAGTTTGGTGTAAACACCAGAAACGGGCTGGTGTTTTTTTCGACTGGGTATATGGCATTTCTTTCAATTGTGCCTATGAACTACTGGCAACGTATTGATTCCTATCAATATAATTTTGATGCATAGTGTTTTGTTCAGCTGTAGGTTAATTTGAGCCCTTTACATATGGTGAGTCCACTTCAGATTAAGTTGGGACTTCAAAATTGCCTCATGCTGCATTTAGATTTGTAGACCTGAAAGCTTCATTTTGTACAAGTGTATTTGAAAGAAGATTTGCTGTATATAATATCCAGCCTACTACAAGAAATTAGCACAAGCATTAGCCTTGCTGTTCATAGTGGCAGCTGACGGTTATGTTCTTACATCACTCATTTAGCTCCAGACTACAATTTTGCCATGGTTCAAGGTGGCCTTAAAGTAATGGCTTCACTTTTTCTCCCTTATCTTATTGTTTGGGAAGTGTATGCCATTGAGTCGTGCATAAAAGGAAGTTAATATGATGATGCAAAGATGGGCATTTAGAAGACAACAAAGAATTCTGTTATCATTAAGCTGAGTCACACCACTGTGATCATAGGTCTCTGAGTCCTCTGTATTATCCTGTTCTACATCCTTCTGATTTTTTGTTGACTTGCACATGGTTCCTCGAAGAGGGAGTTTTATGAATGGTTCAATGTATGGTTTTCATGGCATAGTTCACTTTGTATAATCTGTATAATCTATTTCAGTTCAAAAAGCTAGCACTCATTGGGAGTGAGCCAGCTGATGAGGCTACAAAACTTGTTATGAAGACTAGTGAAGACTCCTGTGGCACTTATGTACACAATGAAGGGGCGGGGCGAAAAAGAAGCATTTAAGAACCTACGGCTGTACAGCGCAATTTTTGGTGAGTACATGTGAATCTTCTGAAGGTTATAGACACTTTGTGAATACACCATCTAATTGCAGGAAAAAGCTACTTTCAATCTGCCTGGTGTGGTTTTCAGCACTTCCGTTATCAATTACTGAGTAGCCATCCAAATATAAAGGACTATAGTTCAAACCATGCGTTAGACATTCTATACATGTACGACCACCAAATAATTTATTATTTAATTGCATAGTGGTGGTTCAAAAGTGCCAACACACACGGACCAAGAGACGAGACACACAAATCAGCACTGATCTTACAACTGATTTTTATTAGGAAGAAGCACGTCATATATATACACACGAAAAAACAGCGCACATGTGCGATGTAAACAAGACTCCTAGTGCTAGTAAAAGGTACAAACCGCTTTAAAAGCATGTGTGTATCTGCAGAACCGCTACCCACTATGTAGCATATTGACTTCTGGAAGCGATAATGTAACAAATGGCGTACTCACGCACCCATTACTTTTTCTGATAATACGAAACGCCTCAGCTACTTCTCTAGTACGCTGGTCAGAATGAGCGAACAAGACATCAGTATCGTCAAAAAAATGGCGCACATTTGCATGTGAAACAATGCTTAGCTAGGTTAGTTTCTTTCTTAAAAAATTAGCGTGCTCCATGACCGGCACGTTAACGCAGTGGCCAGTCTGGCCTATGTAGGTAAGACACAGAACAGGGATTTGATACACTACGCCAGTCTTACAGGGAACATATCTATTTTCATGATTTATATTGCAAGCATTTCTTCTGCGCCATTCATGCTTTCTTTTAACTGCCGCCCCCACTCTTTCTAGCTTGTTAGGTGCAGGGTTCAGAACCTATACCCTATGCTTGCTCCCCACTCTTTTTAATCCCTGTCTCGTAAGCCTTGCGTCCTCCTCCCGCAGCCAATTTTCGAAAATTGCTGTAGTCATTCACGCTCTCCCATTTGCAGTGTAGGCCACAGGTAGATTTCAAATGCCCTTGAAGCAACGTGGGTGTTTCGATTTTCCTACCACCAGCAGCTTTAACTTTTCATCGCCTGCCATATTAGCGCCCACCAGCATGGTAATGCGCTCTTTGCTGCGCTTTCCACCTGTACAGGCTTCGCCTCTGTAGGCGAGAGTCTTCGATGGAAGCTCCTTGTAGAAGAGGCCCATCTCGTCGACGTTGAATACGTCTCGTGGCTCATAGCTGTTTAAAATCTCCTGCAGCTGTCTGCGTTGCCAGTCAGCGCAGACATCTCTATTCACTGCATTACTGTCTCCTGAGATGGTTTTGAAGACTAGACCATGGCGCTTTTTAAATCTGCTAAGCCATCCGTCGCTGACGCAGGAATTCTCAACCCCCATTTGCAGGGCTATTTCCCGTGCCTTTTGCTCCAAAATTGGTCCACTTACGGAAAAACTGGCACTCTGCGCACGCTTAAACCACAGAAAAAGAACCTTTTTCAAGTTCTTCATACGGTGTCGTCCTCATACGCACCCGGTTGGAAGCGAAGGTCACAGACTTGACAGCTCCTTGAGTGACGTCTATGTTTTTCATGATCCGCGAAAGCGTCGACTTCGGGATGTCGAACTTCTTCGCGACTGCTGTTTTTGAAAGGGAACTTCGCTCAAGCTCCTGCAGAATTTGTAACTTTTTTTCAAGCGAGAGCGCTTTGTGCGGCCGCTTCTTAACGCTTTCCATTACGTCGACGCACCGACCACACCGATCGCACGTAGGCCTAACGCAGAACGACAACAAAAACAAAATTATCAAGCGACTTACTGGATTGGCTTGTCCCGGCTATAGCGTTGGCTGCAAAGAATTTGTTCATGGTTGCGAGACTGCCGCTGACATATGCGAGCACAAATACGCTCGGGAGGATTCCAAATTTTTAACTTTTGTGCCGTTTAGCCGCGGTTAACACTTTAGTGGTGTTCCAATTATCCGAAGAATTTTACTGCGGCAGATATACGAAACCAACCAAGTAACCCTGCTTAACTTTGTTTATCCGTAAGTTTCATTTAACCGAGTTTCGTTTATTGGGCGTCCACTGTAATTCTGAGGCAGTAGCGGATTTCCTCCGAAATGACAGGCGGGCACTATGTGATGGTTTTACCGTAGATGTGGTTGATTTGTTTTATTCTCTTCCACACTTTGAACTAATCCAGTATGTTCAGCATTGTATTACGGATGAGAGCGATGAATGCGTGTTCCAAAATGTGTGTGGAATCACAACAGGATTCTTTCTTTAACTGTTATCTTACAACCTGAGTAACACGTTTGTTGAGTGGGATGGTCGTCTTTATATGCAAAAATCGGGTGTGTGCATAGGTGCCAAGGTAGCTCCCATTCTCAGTAACATTTATCTAAGCAGGGTTGATATGAAAGTTGAGACTCATCTAGCCTGTTATTGCATATGCATTTTCTGTTATGTGGATGATTACCTGGTGCTGGCTAGGTCCGTGAATTCCGAATTTGTGTCAAATGTTCATAGTTTTGCACGTAATTGGTCGGAGCTGAGGTTCACACATGAAGACCCTCAAGAAAGAGTCTTGCAGTTCCTTAATTAAAATTCTCTTTCGAATTCAACCATGTCTGTTGGCAGTATTCCCCTAGAAGTGAAAAGTCCCTTTTGAATTGCAGGTCCTTTCATTCAAAGCTTGCAAAAAGTGACATTGTTACGGGATGCTTAGGCATGGCAGTAAAGAAATCTTATCACAAAATGATTCTCAGTCTCTTAGCCCAAATAGACAGATGTAGGTAAGCTGGCTTCTGGGACTCAGTTCTCGTTTCAAGTGCAGACAGTCCTGCATGAGCTGAAATCGTCTGCAAGTACCTCGGGGCTGGAAAAGAGTTCGGAAGAAGGGAGAAGAAAGGTAGCGGGTTATGCCATATGTCCACACGCTATCGCACCGGATTAAAAAGAGTGGGAAGCAAGCATGGGGCAAAGGTTCTGTTCCCTGCACCTAACAAGCTAGAGAGTGGGGGCGGCAGTTCAAAGAAAGCATGAAGGGCGCAGAAGAAATGCTTGCAACATAAATCATGAAAATAGATGGCGTAGAAGAGAAGACTGGCGTAGCGTATCAAATCCCTCAGTCCTGTGGCCTTACCTACATAGGTCGAATTGGCCGCTGCGTTAACGTGCGGCTCATGGAGCACGCTAATTCTTTAGGAAAGAAACTAACCTAGCTAAGCATTGTTTCACGTGCAAATGTACGCCATTTTTTGACGATACTGATGTCTTGTTCGCTCATTCTGACCAGCGCTCTAGAGAAGTAGCTGAGGCGTTTCATATTACCAGAAGAAGTAATGGGTGCGTAAGTATGCCGTCTGTTACATTATCGCTTCGAGAAATCAATATGCTACTTAGTGGGTAGTGGTTCTACAGATATTCACGTGCTTTTAAAGCAGTTTTTTCCTTGTACTAGCACTAGGAGTCTTGTTGACACTGCGCATGTGCGCTGTTTTTTCGAGTGTGTATATATGACGTGCTTCTTCCTAATAAAAATTCTGTTGTAAGTTCAGCGCTGGTTTGTGTGTCTCGTCTCTTACATGGTCCGTGTGGGTTTGCGCTTTTGAACCACCAGTATGGATCAACACCAACTAGCGCAATGTGCAGTTTTTCTGCAATTTTATTTCTTCTTGACGCTGTTTCGGTTTCATCAGTCAAACGATGACTGTGACATGTAGTTGGTGTTTAATTCACATGAGGCATAAAAAATCGGTTATATTATTGCCGACAGGTCATTTTTTGTCATTCCAGGTCTTGGAAGAGGCGGGATTAAATGTCGTAGTCAAAGCTACATATCATTGATTGTATTATTTTTTCTAGTTGCATCAGTGACCAAAACGTCAACTTGACGACAGGAGGCGTTCGGTCGATGAAACCAAAACAGCATGAGAGAAGAAATTCGATTATAAATTATTTAGCGGGGTTGTAGGCAAGTACTACCTGGTAATCCATGTATTTTATTATCTAACGCATCATTTGACAGAAGAAAGCACGCAATAAATTTAGGTGTCTATATTTCTTTAATGGCTCATGGACCTTTCGGTTATTCTTATTATGGATATGTATGTTTATTATGGTTACGGATATTACCAGCAAACGAAATTTGCTGATATTTCAAGCATTGCACATTGTAGCATTGCATACGGCTGTGAAGAATTTCCTGAAAGATGTGACTATAATACTTTGGAAAGTGATCTTTATCCACCATACTGAATATCAATTTGATGTGTGTGTTTATTTGTTCACTTTTACATCTGCTATGCAGCGCAGAATCCCAACAGCCACCATGGAAGGCAACAACAGAGTGGCTGCGTTCGTGCTGGGGGCGAGAGACTGGGATGGTGGTCGGAAAGTTCGGATGAAGGGGGCGGACCCTTCACCCCAGTAATTGGGGCTTTGTATGCAAGAATGCCCAAAATGTCTTGCAAAAACAAATAAATAAATAAGAAGCATTCTTACTTGCATTGTAATTTCAGTAGTAACATGTACACAAAAAATACTGATGAAGTGAAGAAAGCCTCTCTGGGTTGGCAAGGTGGGCCTTAAGTCTAATTGGGTCGGTGGGCCCAAAGGCATACAGCTATTGGTTTTATTTGGGTTACCTTTGTTGACTTCCCGCAAGTTATCACCTAAGAAGCCCACTGGGACCAGAACGGCTAAACCACAGGGGCCCAGTACGGGCTTGCCCACGGGTGCCCAGTACGGGCTAGCCCACGGAGGCCCGACACGGGCCAGCCCACGGAGGCCCGACACGGGCCAGCCCACAAAGGCCCAACACGGGCCAGCCCACAATGGCCCGACACGGGCCAGCCCACAAAGTCCCGACACGGGCCAGCCCGCAAAGGCCCGGCACGGGCGAGCCCACGGTGGCCCGGCACGGGCTAGCCCACAGAGGCCCGGCACGGGCTAGCACACGGAGGCCCGGCACGGGCATGCCCAAGGGGATCCAGCGCGGAGCCTTGTGGGGCTATGCAGTAAGCCAACTGGGCAGCCCTTGAGGGTCCCCCCTGATGCCGAGTTGCAAATCCCGCACATATCCCACGTCGGGCCCCTACGGGCAGCCCGTGCCGGGCCCACAAGGACCCGCAGTTCAGAGCCCCATTCGTGCTACTGGGGTAAGTACATATCTGCGTCCCTGCAGTGAAACCCATCCGAAAGACTTCTGCGTTGCTGACACACTGAAATTTCTGCTGTAAGTATTTAAAACCAAGTGGACAGCCAGGATTTGAGCTTTCTGTACTTTATCAATATTTTCAGTTTCTGGGCCCCTTACTGTGCACGCATACGCATACTGTGCACGTATAGGCCTTACGTTAGTTGTGTATAGCAGTTCTTCACTTTGTAAAAGAAAACGCTTGGAATTCCTGCTAAGAAAGTCAAAATTCGACCTGCTTTTGCAGTTATGTAATTTGTGCCTATGCCAACAAAGATCGCTACTTAAATACCCACTGAGATATTTGTATTCGGTGACGGACAACAAATTCACGGAGAAAATGCTGTAAAGAAAATTACAAGGTGACCTTTTTTTAGTAAAACACATATGGAGACTTTTCCGGAGATTAATAGTGACGCCCCATATATCATACCATTTATAAATTCTGTCAAGGTCGCATTGCAAAGCATCACGTTCAGCAGGAACAGAAACAGCTCGGTACAAAATACAGTCATCTGCGAACCGCCTCAATCTAGACGATATACCAGCGAAAATGTCATTTATGAAAATTACAAACAAAAGTGGTCCCAGAACTGACCCTTGTGGTACAGTCTCGAGTAAAAAATATTAGCACAAATCACTGCCGATTACAATTTTTTTATCTGGGCATGCGGCGCTGTGGTTTGCAGACCTGCCTATCGGGCCGTTTTCAAATTTCCAGCATGGGGGGAAGGCAGGAAGTAAGCTTTATGAAGCTTGCCATTGCCCAGCATCGAAGTGCCGACCCTATGTGACTGTGCATGCGGCATTTATTTTGGCTTGGTTATCTTGAGCAAAGATGGATTCTTTTTTATTACTGTTGTTTATATCCGTGATGGTTTGTCAAAACGAACTCGCTCAGGATGATAGAGCTCCTTTAGCCCGTACTACACAAGACCGAAAAACAGATAGAGTTTATTTTTCTGACGCCACTAATTTACACAAGTCACTTTGTTGGGAAAGTTTAGTAACAATATTAACAGGAGCACTATCCCATCAATTCAGGAAAAGAAGGGAGGAGGACAGACAGATCGCTGTCGTGATGCGAGAGCAAACACGTCGTTGCACTAATGGCGTGCGTAGGTCCCACCGACCCTCACAACGCTTTGAAGGCGCTCAGGGAAGGAGTCAAACAGGCTGCTTGCAAGGTCAGGAAGAGCCTGGAGCCTCCTCCATTCCTCTTGAACCGCCGCCCAAAGGATATCTGGTGATGATTTGTGCAGCTGCCTTACAGCTAGTCGCTTTTTCATTAATCCCCATATATTTTCAATTATATTCAAATCTGCTCCTTTGGGAGGCCACGGCAACTCCTGGATGCAGAGCTGTTCAAGCAGTTACCAATCGCAGCACGGCGGAGGCTGCTTGCAAAAATAACTGCCAAACAAAAAAAAACTATCCTATTCTTCACCCGTTGCCTGTGGGAGCAAGGCTGCGCTAAAAAAGAGAGGGCGAGACAGAAAAATAAATTTTGCTGGGCCATGACTGTCCGCTGAACCCCCTAATACTGTAGAATGAGAACGGCCCGGTACTCTCGTTATCAGCCTCTTCGTCATCCGCAGCGCCACGCATTGTCATTCCGGCGCTCCGCTGTTCCTTCATGTGTGCTAATCTCCTTTACTCGTGACTGTACTCCCGAGGTTCAAGCAACTTCGTCCGATTTTTCACCACCAACCACCGCCCTAGTTTTCTTAAATGAGGGTATGCTTTGATGTATGCTACTACTTCGCTGCTATTGTTATACAATGATAATTTTTCTAGTAATGAAGTATTTGGTACAACGTCAAACGCTTTCATAAAATTGAGAAACATGCACTCAACAGAAACTGCTTTATCTAATGAAGTAGCTATATCATGGGCAAGTTCATTTAAGTGTATGACACATGAAAACACTACGAAACCCCTGTTGGTTATTATTTATGAGGAAAAACTTAAGATGATGTACAATGTAAAAATACATGTTCCAAAACTTTGAAAACTGCATTTGTGAGGGATACTGGGAGATAATTTGAAGCCAGATTACATGGCCCTGATTTATGAATCGGCACAACATACGCCATTTTCCAATTATCGGGCAAATTAGTCCTCAGGTTATTTTGAACATCACTCGGTTTATGCATGCATAGAAGGGCTGTTCAATATGCGAGTGAAAAAAAAGACTGGCAGTTATAGTATGTCTACACTAACTGCAAAATGCAATAATACTTTGGTTTCAAGTAGGTGATGCATGGTACAACAGCAAAACTGTTTTCAGTACTAAAGATGACAGAGTAGCCGCCGCAGTGGCTCAGTGGTTATGGCGCTCGGCTGGTGACCCGAAAGACGCGGGTTTGATCCCGGCCGTGGCGGTCGAATTTCAATGGAGGCGAAATTCTAGAGGCCCGTGCACTGTGTGATGTCAGTGCACGTTACAGAACCACAGGTGGCCGAAATTTCCGCAGCCCGTCACTACGGCGTCCCTTATAGCCTGAGTCGCTTTGGTACATTAAACTCCAAAAACCAATCCAAACCAAAAGATGACGGAGAACACATTAAGTCAGGACAGGCGTGAACTGCGAAGTGAAGAGTATTGCCGAGCCAAGCTCTCTGTGACAACCACACATTGCCAGATACAATCCACAATATAAGCAACTAAGCAGTACACAGAATTCCACATGATATATCAGAAGCAACATGTGGCACACACAGTCGCAAATATTATGAGGACTATCATAATAGTTGTCTGAAGCAGAGCACATTTCAAGCCTATTCAGTCCAAAGATCGTTAGGACTGATGCTTGGGCGAGTTGGTATGTGTATCTTCCTGTGGTCCTTGTCTTTTCGCGCTGTTCTTCTTGAACAGTCCAAAGACACTGTAGTTCAGTTGTCACCAAGACCAGGAAAGCAGTCATTATTGTACAGCCAAAAAATCCCAAGACTGCTGAGATACTGAAAGCATTAATGATTTTTGATGCTATTAAAAACAAACGCCTTTTCCCTGAGTATTGCTTGTTGCGGTGCTCTTCACATAAGTGGCTGTGCAAAATGGACGTGCTTGATATAATGTGTGGGATCCTATTTGCTGTCTACTTCCACAAGATGCAAGTTGTGTGTGGTAAATGCCGTAAAAAGTTGCTTGACAACAAAATTCTAGTGACACCTCATGCCTATCCTGTGCTACTGTGCTCATCGTTCTGGTCTTCTGTGCTAACAATTTTCTGCAAAATGCACTTTAGTGTTCGAACCCGACCACGGCGGCTGCATTTCGATGGAGGCGAAACGTTAAGGCGCGAGTGTGCTGTGCAATGTCAGTACAGGTTAAAGATCCCCAGCTGGCCAAATTATTCCGGATCTTTCCACTCTCTTGCTTCCTTTGTTCTTTTACTTCCTCCTTTATCCCTTCCCTTATGCACAGTTCAGGTGGTCCAACGATATATGAGACAGATACTGTGCAATTTCGTTTCCCCCAAAACCAATTTTCATTTTCATTAAGCGGAAGCTTCTTGTGCGAATCGGGAAGTTATGGGCCAAATAATTGCTCAGGCTGTCCCTTACATCCGACTGTTGGGTGCCTGCATAAGGCCTGCTGACGGGCTGCGGAAAGTCTTCCGATTCAATAGCTGAAACAATGGCACCCCAGGAGTCCTCATAGGTTTCTGAATGCTGCTCACAAAAGTTGTGCAGCACGCATGCTGTGGGGGCAACAGTGGGCACAAACTTATAAATTATATCAATGCGCTTAAGTAAAACGCGCCAACGCCCCTTCAACCTGCCAAATACCTGTTTTACAACATTCCTCCCAGTGCTGTGGTACACGTTGAAGGCCTCTGCTTCTTTGCATAGCCTCCCTGTGTAGCCTTTCAAGATCCAGGGCAGTGGGGGATACGCAGGGTCAGCGAGAAGCATGAAGGAAAGAAGCTTCCCCTCAAAGAGCTGGCTCCCCTTGGGCAACTGTTGGTCGCTGTTCTTGTAGAGTTTCGACATCTTAAATGCTGTCGAGTCATGCGCACTGCCTGGCGCAGGGCATGAAATGCTGCGAAACCTGAATGCAGCAAAAATGGGATGCACGTCAAGACAAGCTTTTGAAGGCTTTCATTTACACCATCTATTAGGTGCTAAAGCACTGGTGCAAAATAAAAGTAATAAGTTTGTATTTGAATTGCACCAAAGGGAAGCAAATCTAGCCAGCAAAACATTGCCAAAAAGGAAATATAAGTAATTACAAAATATCTTGAAAAAGCAAAAACAATTTGCAGACCACCCTGAATTGCATTTTAAACACTTTGTAGCATCACTGCCACGAAATGTGCCACTGGGCACATCCACAGGAGCTGCGTTGAGCGCCTTTCTGCAATCTTTATATATTTTTTTGCTATAGCCATGATCCTAATTGCAAATTATCCATGCGTTGCATTCATATAGCTTGTTTCTATTTTGGTTCCAAAAAGTTAGTACAGGTTAAAAAGAAATAGTTCACAAGCAAACTGTACAACACCACTAGATTGCTCAATAGGAAGTGTGCTGAAAGTCTGCTGCGAGATTTTAAAGGCAAATAGATTATTATTGATGTCCCACAGTTTAAATAGAACAAGATACATGCACTACAGTACCAACAAATGAATGCCATGTTTTCAATCATGATAAGCATATCTTGGGAGAGGTCCTAGCACACAAGAATGTCATGTTTGAAAATTCGTCATGCCTGCCCTTGCACACAAGCACAAAAAAATAATTATCTAGCTTCGAATTTCAGAGTTCTTAGTGTGAAACACTTCATCAGCATGCTTCATTACTGTTTTCCATAAGTTTTCAGTTATTGCTGTTGCATACAAACAGCAAAGCTTAGTTCCAATAACAAATAAACAAATATACTCACAGTCCACGCTCGTCCATGACTGCCTGCATGTTGTGGGATGCACACATTTTGCGATTAATAAAGTCTCTGTACCATTTTCTTGGTGCAGTGATATATGAGTGCCATCAATGGCACCACATATCTGTGGGATGTGGCACTTCTCGGAGAACCTCCTGCCAATCAATGTGGCCTCTTCAGTTGATGGCAGGTAGATAAATTTGTTTGAAAGGTGCCTTTTTACGGTACTGCAGAAAAGGTACAAAAATTTCTGCACAGTGCTTTTGTAAATTCCGAACTGATTTGCAAGTACTCGGTACTCACAATAGCTAGCCAGTTTGTACAGTGCAATTGCAATTCTTTTGTCAACTGGCACTGGCTCTCGAACGTAATTACATTCTGGTGACATACATGGAGCAAGGGCAGCAACCAATTCACAGAAATTTGCCCGTGACATTCTGAAGTTTTCTTTGCATTCACCATCATCAAAGTTGGAGCAAACAATATTGTCCCACCAATCACTACTTCTGTTCTTCATCCACAAGCGCCGCTTTGGTGGTGGTGCAAGGGATTCCAGTCCTGCAAGATACCTGGTGTTATCAACTTGACACGCACTTTTTTCACTACCTTTATATAAATATGCAGAAACTGCAGGCTAGTGCTTGGATATCACAGTCCCAAAAACGAGTGTCACAAAAGATGCCATGGTGCTTCATAAGGTATTGGAAAGCATGAACTCTGTTGCTTGATTTTGTGTATTTCCAATTCACTTGCTGCTGGCTTTTAGTGCAGTTATTAAAAGTAATCATTGAAAATACAGGATTGCATATTTCTTTAGGTTACTCCATCATTATGAGGTCAATGAACTTATGCAGCACTTACCAAAATCCTACTACGTTATATATTTAGTTTTACCACATGTGCTTGCATCCTGCTACCCTATGAAAACCATGAACAATTTATGAAAACCTCGAGATTGATGAAGCGTTATAAAGTAACGATGTTTAATATTACGTAATGCAATCATTTGCAGCCGCGTCACCATGCTGTTCAGCACTACACCAAACACAGGAGAACGTATTCCCGTAGCAGCGCAGTGCATGTTTGGTAACGAGCTGTACCCCGTTTGTAAAAGCAACCGAGTAACGGGGCTAGCTTTTCAGACCCCTTACGGCACTCCTACTGAGTGAAAAGTCCCTAAAGGTGAGTACAGGGGTGCTCCTGACCATACACAGAATTAGAGCTTAAGGTCTGCCATAAGTGTCATGCTACTCGGCTAAGATGCAAAACCCGTTCATCGGTTAGTTTTGAAAAGGCGGAACAGCCGCGCTCAATTTTTCGTCTCACACTCCACTGTTAAAACTCATGCAGCCTACTGTATTCGAGATATGTAGCATGCGACTTTAGGAATGCCACATCATACGCTATATTAGTTTCTGCACACCAGGATTAGCGAGGACAGGCGTAGAAGAATAGATACTAAAAATACATGACGGCGACATCTTGGACGGACCAACCGGCGGTAAGCGGTAATCGGCTGTTTGATACACACCATATACGTTGAAAACGAGCCCGGTAATGAATCACCGCGGCAGAGAGAAGCACATTTTGAGAGTTTATCCATGACATCAAAAGGGTCATGAAATAAAGCTGATGGAGAGTGAGCATCATGATCAAAACAGCAGACGACATGGCCATTGCGAACGCGCGGGAACACGCGGGCCAAAAACAGGAACCGGAAACTTGCACGATAACTGCGAACCTCGACGCTAGGTGCCGCTGCGATACTTTCGCGCCTGAACAGAGTTCATGTAGACACCAATCGGGGCGAGTCAGAGGCGAGTCACCTAACCCGACGCTGACTCTACCCGGTCCTGTCGGGTTCATGTAGACAGGGCTTCTGCAAAGACTGCGGAAAGGGAGCGCCGACGAGCCGACATGGCCTTGAAAAACAACCGGGCATGCCGGCCCGAACAGCGTTTCCTTCTCCTGTCTTTTTCTTTCGCCGCGTGCGCACGGACAGCTGCGGGCACTTCTAGAAAAAAGGAAGAAAATAAAAAGTATTCTCGTCACGTGACCGAATAGGCTGGATTTTGGCGGCATTGGAAGCCGAAGGCAATATTTGCCGGCGGCATGGCCATCATGGCCGTGGTGCGTTAGGAAGTTGGGCACAATTTTCCTTCATGTTAGGCACAATTCGGCGTTGCACGGACGTTTGTCTGCTGCCTGTAGCTGCTTCAAGTCCTATCGTGTCCTTTTCCACTGTTCCCTCTGTGGCGAATGTGTTCAGTTCAAGATGCTTGCTACGAATACGGATTTGGGTTGCAACGACTTGGCGTGTGCGACTTCGTGAGGCCACCAGCGAGGCCGGATCGAGCACGCGAGAAGAGTGGAGAGTTGCTTCCATCTTGAATTTGCGTCGATACATGTAAGTCATCAAGCAGTGCATGTACAAGTGTAGAAAGTTGGGCTTGTTGACGTGAGTTAGTCTTAAAAACAGCGCTTAAGATGGACGACACGAGCACCTCCGTCTTTCTCGTCCCGTTCAGCAAGGCGGAAATCTGGGCGAGCGTGTAAGTATTCATCATTTTTGCTCACAGCGCAACAAGAACGGGACACGAGGCTAAAGACAAACACAAACAAGCGCTGACTATCAACTGTTTTTTTGTAGATTGAAATGCGTATAAAGCCGCTGCGGTGGCTGAGTGGTTATGGCGCTCGGCCGCTGGTCCGAAAGACGCGGGTTCGATCCCGGCTGTGGCGGTCGAATTTCGCTGGAGGCGAAAATCTAGAGGCCCGTGTACTGTGCGATGTCAGTGCACATCAAATAACCCCAGGTGGTCGAAATTCCCGGAGGCCTTCACTACGGCGTCTCTCATAGCCTGAGTCGCTTTGGGACGTTAAACCCCCATAAACCAAACCATGAAATGCGTATATATGCAAACAATGAAAGACTTATCAAGACAAGAAAAGTTATCTGGAAGGCACGTGGGAGGTCAGATAACTCAATTCCTTCTCGGATATAGAATATATGTACGCCTTTTGTTCTTCAATAAAAAACCAGTGAATAGTCGGTGCTTGTTTGTGTTTGTCTTTCATCTCGTGTCCCATTCTTGTTGCGCTGTGAGCAAAAATGATGAATATTTCTCGTCCGGTCTTTCCCGCAGTTATCAAGACGAAGCTGGGTGATTCCACGCGAGATCTAACTGCCTAAATATATCAAATTTTAAGTTTTCTTGATTCAGTAGGCCGACAGTGAATTTCGTTTTGTGAAAGTGCTAATATTTCCAAAGAATAAAATTATAAACTACGCCGTGGCAGATGCAGCGTTTTCAAACACAGCTCATTTTCGCAAACTTGTTATGATGCAAGAATCTAGATGTGAAAGCCATGAAGGATATATTTCTCGTGCTAAATGTACAGGTGAGAATGAATATGTCAGGCGTATTTCCGCATTTTTGACGAAGTTTTTTGTTAGAAAAATTTTTGAAAACGAGACGTCACAAAAGGAGACTATCTTCAACAATTTTTTTCGGCCAAATATTGAGCATGTTTTCTACAAAATTGTACAATAGATAAACATTGAGGTGCTAAAAAATGTACCGGCTTTTATTGTTATATAATATAGGGAAGTGCAAGAAATATTGCCGTAAATTTGGCATTTTTGAACATAGTAGTGTTTTTCAAAAATGTTTTCAAATTAAAACTGCATCTCCATTTTTTCTTAAAACTCTGGAAACAAGTCTCGAGAAGGAGGTGAATAAAAATGTATGAAAGAAAATGTTCATTATTTTGTTTCCAACAATGTTATCCTAGCTCAAACTTTTAATTTTTAGCATCGGCAGGAGTGCCTAAATAAGGGGATGGAAGCTGCAAACACGCCCTCTGCTGCTTAACATTTTCTCCAGATCCCAACACTGAGACCTTTTCCATCAAGAGAGAGCATACATTATACTTTTTTGAGGACAGACACTGATCTGTGATGTAAGAAGGATTCGGTAGTGCCGTTATGGCTGGGTGCAGGTAACAACTTGGAGTGCGGCCCATAGGAATGCATCTAAAGAAAAGTTTTGTATGTAATTCTATTGCGGCACAGTGCAACTGTGAAGCTGTGTGTTTATCTCCAGGCCTTCGCTTTGTAGTTTGACTGCACGCATACTGTGGCTAATTTTCATTTCGAATTCGCGTTGGATTTAAAAATACTTTTTGTTTCTTTTTTAGCCGCTCTTAATTTATTTGGATTGGTTATGCTGGTATATCCTAGATTGGAGATAGCTATGCTGCAGTAGGCATTCGTTCAACTTATGTGCAATTTTCTTTAGGCTTTTGCTTATCACAGAGCCTCCAAAATGCCTATGGTAAAAGCTATGGTACAGAATGTGGATTTGTAAAGCACCTCTGGCAAGCACATGTTGGGATGTTTTTTTTAAAAAACCATTGACTTTGAAATGATGCTGTTTACTTCCGCGTTCATTTCTACAATGTAGCTAGCTTTTTTAATGAAAGACAACCTTATACGGGCACTGTGCAGTCAGAAAATTACATTGAGAACTTTCGTTTACCCGCACTCAGCGATAGCGGTGCTACTGAATTCTGTTTATATTACAGATCGATGTCAATCCACAAAAAGTATTAGGTACGCTCTCTCTTGATGGAAAAAGTCTGTCTTGGGATATTGGGAAAATTTAGAGCAGAGAAGAGCGTCTGTTGCTTCCACACCCTCATTTAGGCGCTCTGGGTGATGCTCAAGAAACTACAATCTTGAGCTTGGATAACATTGTTGGAAACAAAATAATGCAACAGGTTCTTTCATGCACTTTTCTTTCTTCTAGAGGCTTGTTTCATGAGTTCTAAGAAAAATTAGAGATGGAGCGTTTTTTCCTTTGATTTTTGAAAAACACTACTGTATTCAAAAATGTCACATTTACGGCAATATTTCTTGCACTTCCCAATTTTATGTAAAAATGAAAGCTGGTGCACCTTTTTAGCCCCTAATGGTTATTAATTGTGCGAACGTTAAATATACGTGTTATATATTTCTGGAGAAAAAATGAAGATAACCTGGTTTCAGACTAGTGTCGTTTTCGAAATTTTTTCCAGCAAGCGACAACTTCCTGACAATGGCGGAAATAAGCCCACATATCCCTTCTCACCTGCACATTTAGCATCAATATTATGCACATCATGCTTTCATATCTAGATACTTAAGTCATGGCAAATTAGCGAAATTGAGCTCTGCATGAAAATGCTGCCTCTGCCTTGATATCGTTTATAATTTTTTCTCCTCAAATATTAGCATTTTCACAACAAAAATTCACAGTTGGCCTACTGAATAATGTGCACATAGTAAGTAAAATAATAAAGAAAATTAAAAACGAAATATTTAGGCAGTTTGATCTCCCTTGGAGTCACCCGGCTGTCTGAAACGATAAGACATGCGGCTAAAGTTATAAATATATGACCCTTGCAGCGCAGTGATTAAGCATCGACCGTACTGGCTGCCATAACCTGGAACCGCGAAATCGTGTGTACTTCCTCATGTTTATTTGGCATCATGTACGCCTGCAATCAGCCAGGTTTTTTTGTAAAGTTAAAAGTTTGTTCTTTGTTTTGTACAGTTAGTTTTACTAGAGGAAACATTTTACTTTTATTTGAACCTTATGGTTTATGCTTCACGGGGCTTGGCGTTCCAAACCCTCTAGGGCTATGAGAACACCGTAGTGGAAGGCTCTGGAAATTTCGACCACCTCGGGCTCTTTAACGTGCACGGACATCACACAGCACACGAGCGCACCACTTAGCACTGAGTGCATATATATTTTTAGAAGTCTGTAATACTTTATTCTGAACACTGCATATTAAAATTTATGCCTGATGATGCAGACAGTCGGTCTTTCCAAATGTGGGGCATTAGGTAAATTTAGCACCTTTTGCTGCTTAAGCAGTGCTAGCATCACTCCTCCCCCCGCGGCAAATATTTTTGTGTGTGATGCCTCAGCATGTAGTAAAAACATTCCTTAGAGTAAAAGCATCTAAGTAATCATCGAGAGTATATACAACTGCTTTCGCTTAATTGTCGAATCAGATGTCTGATTATACCATAATTTTTAACATGCAGTTCAATTTAAATGCAGTGCTCTACACGTGGTGCGCCAAAGAAATCAAGGAAACAAAGAAAGGGCTGAATTCTGGTTTGTTGAAAGTGCACTAAGCAGTGTTTAACACTAGCAAAATTTAAGTTGTGCATATTCACAACTTTGGGTGCTAGCGTGGCTTATGCTGTTCGCAAAACATACAAGCGCGCTGTGGCATTAAATGCTGCAACCCCAGCTGAAACTTGCTCGCAGTGTTCTTGACATCCAGGCCCTATCTTCTACTCACTTTTAATGTGGCCGAGAATATGAAGTACACTGTTAGAGCGCATTTCCAACAGGCGAAAGCATTTATTAAAGACTATTGCCTATCTGTGCTCTGTGATGCCTAGTGGGCTCAGCTGCCGCGTTGTAGTATGAAAGAAAGCAGCAGCGCTTCTGTTGGCTTTCCAGAGCGTAACGGGCTGCCGGAAAGGTAGACGCGCCCTCCCGGTCAAGCCACTGCAATATATTCTAGTTCACTAAAATGATGTCATTCCAACTGTTACAATGCTGCCTGTGAAATAAAATGCTGTGGCTTCCTAGGCTTCTGTGCAGTAAATTTATATGTGTAAGCCTGTTTGAATTAAATTGTCACTTATTTATGGTGATAAAAAGATGGCATGCATTTTTTAGAGGATGACCCACATCATCGCGTTCATATTTAATGCAGGTTGCCAGCAGCTGGTTTTGCTCCTTGCCCTACAAGCAGTACCGCTGCCACCACTGGTCCAGGCCCTGCCCTTATTTGCGCTTTGAAAAGCTACGAAATCTGGGATTTCTTCAGTGAATGCATAATTTAGAACTATATTATAGATTTATGAGCATATAAGATGTCATTAACACATTCAACACTTTGCATTAGAAATGAGAATGTTCGGATGTTTTTATGTTTAGACTTGTGCTTGCTCATTTATTGTAGAAGATGCCTTTGTGAATTGCTCATTGAACTACACAACACAGCATTCCTGCTTCCCTTTGGTCAGTGACTAAAAACTATTGTTACTGTTGTCACTATGTCAGCAGAATAAGCATTAGAGCATGGTCTTTCATTACCAGCTTGTAACTGCTGATGGAAAGTTCGCAGTAGCAGTACCACTTGCTTATTCCCTGTAATTTTTGCAGTACTGTAATGTACTCCCATAATACCGTGGTCTGATGGAGGATATGAACTCAGAGCACTGTGAACTAATATTCTGCACATAGAGACTAAAAACTTAGTGTTCTGTCATTCACAGTTTATGAATATTGGATTCTGCTGCTTCTTCTGCCTTTGTGATTGTGAAAATATTCACTTAGGCATTATAGAGACACTTACAATGGATTGAAGTTTACGTGTGTCAAGTCGATGTAATTCTAAACACAATGAGACCACTCTATACAAAAGTGAAGCTTTTGTAAACTAGTGATGACCAAACAACAAAATACAAGTGTTACCATGGCCAGCCGGGTTAGCAACTGCGCGTGTCTACAGTTAATTTTTGGCATGGATAGCAGTGGCTTTGCTACACTATTATTCACTTGAGAACGGTGGCAACCAATCTTTGGATGTGTATGTCAGAAGTTTGAATTGAGTATTTGGATCACGAGTTTTATTCGAGCATTAGGAAATATTAAAATTCAATTACCCCAGAGTAACTATAATCTTGGGCAGCATAAACTTACACTGCCTTTCAAGACGTAACTTTACACTAGAGAGAGTGTAACGTTTATTCTGTTTGTCGTGAACTAAAACATAGTCTTTCTGGAAAGATGTAACTATAGTCTTGGGAAGCATAAACTTACACTGCCTTTCAAGGTGTAACTTTATGCTAGAGAGAGTGTAACGTTTACAATGTCGTGGACTAAAACATAGTCTTCCTGAAAAGGTGCAACTATAGTCTTCGGCAACGTAAACTTGCACTGCCTTTCAAGGTGTAACTTTACGCTAGAGAGAGTGTAACGTTTATACTGTTTGTCCGGGACTAAAACTTTAGTCTGGAGCAAATAGCGTAATATTACCCTCCTAAAGATGTTAGCTCAGCGACAAGTGGATTACCCCCCGGAAGACTAAAATCACACTCCTTTTTTTAGAGTGTGGCAACGTGAGAATCAACGTTTAATTTCTGTTAAACTACGCTGCATTCCAAGGAGTTCCACCGAGCACACCGGCCGGCGCAATCTGGCGCAGTTGTGATAAACACGCTGCTGACGCCATGGCGCGAGTACGCCGGTGGGTGCGTGTAGTTAGTGAAGGGCGCGCACGTGCCTTGTGCGCTTTGCTTTGCGGTTAGTTTCATATATCAGTGCGTTGAGTGTTAAGGGGATGCGAAGTTTTGTATGGGCCCCAACAATATACAATTGCTTTCCAGTGATATTTGCTGACGGTCGGGTAAAATATGCGGTCAACTGGAAAAAAATGGCAAACGTGTCTTAAAGAAGCGTTCTCGCGTTGTTAGTATGTGCGCGTAATTTTCAAGAGTGCCGGGAAAAAGTGACGCATAAAAATCTCCAAAACTAGAAACTTTGCTTTGAATACTCCGTCGGCTGTTCCAGTGAAAACGCGCATTGCACCCGCGTAATGACAACACAGGAGTGCTCTTTTCTAATTGGACGGGGAAATAATGTACTCTTAATAAAAACATGGGCCTGGTGCGCCGAAAACTGTCTACTACGCGTCTGAAGACATGCAAATCGCACCCGCGCATTTCTTCGCAGTGCTCCAACACACTGTGAGCGACTGGTTGAAAGCCAGTGTTGTAGCCGTCACGGTGCCAAAAATGTATGGAAAAAAACGCACAGTTGGCCGCGGAGTAGGATTTACAGCTTTTGGGAAGCAGAGAATAACGTCGGAGAACGGGGGAATGCATGCTCTAAATCATTGGGAGATACTTACCACTTGTAGTGTTTTATATGGTGCATAAATCTTTCGCGTGCGAGGTTCGTAAAAGCACGTTGTCCTCGTTCGTAATTGCGCCGCTTTCACGCGTTTCGCCTGTTTGCATAGTTTTTGTGTAAGGCTTATCAGAATGACGCCTGCTAGTGATTTACATTTTTCAGTTGACGGTGCACGATGGTAGCGACAGCCACTGCTGTGAGCCGTGTTGTAGAAACGATGGACGCGCAAGAACCGCGGAACGAGCTGAGCGATGCGCCAATTGCCGACGGCGACTTTACCGGTAGCAAAATAAAGGTTCATTTCACAAAGCACATGGTCTCATTTCTGGATTCGCACTATTTGACGAAGGCCGTGGCGCAGCTGCGCTGATGGCCGGTCAAGAGCGCCCGCAAAATAACTTTTCATCTTTCTGGACTGAAAGTAAATACATAACAATAGGGGACCATACTGAACAGAAATAATGCGCATGAAGGCACGGCAGGCCACATCGCATGCTAGCATTCAAAATGCGCGCGCCTAAAACTGAAACAGGAACTTTCTCACCCAGCCGCTTGGTGCACTGCAGTCAATTGGGGTGCTCGGCCAATGGGAGTGTCCGCCTGAAAATTATGAGGGCCATCGAACAACGACGGTTGGTATCACGGGAACAGAGAGAAGCAAAGAGGGCGCAGTTATCTGAAGTGGAAATAGGCCAAAAATGGGAATCTTATCGACAAAAGAAACAAGTGCCGGTCCTCGTCCAGACTAAAATAAAGCAGTCCTCTGATCGCTGGCTGGCTGATGTTCGAGATGCAACTAAATGGGTGTTAAGAAAGTTCTGGAACCCTATAAACTTGCTGGGTAAAGTGAATCGCCAAAAGCAGGAACAGATTCACGATGCCGGGGAAAAATGTTTAGAGGGAGAGGACGCTGTGAACTACATTGCGTCAGTTACAACTGAGTCATTTAGGAAACACAATAGAGCAATCGCCCAAAATGGGGGAGCAACACAGGATAGCACAATAGAATACAGCGCAGAACGAACCAACCTCAACTGGAAAAAGGCGGAAGCAAATATTCCGAAATGCACGTCCGCATGGATACACGAAATTCCAATCAAGTTAATTACGCACTTAGCCCAAGAGGCAAGGAAACGCTGATGAAAGCATTGGAGGTAGTCATAAGAAATAAGAAAATTCCTCACATCTGGAAACAGAGCAAAATGAATTTGATTTATAAAGGGAAAGGCGATAAGACGAACATAAAATCCTTCCGACCGATTACGATAAGATCAGTATTATACAGGCTGGCGATGCAAGCGGTGAAAAAAAAAATTCAGTCATGGGTAGAAAGTAATAGAATACTCGGAGAACTTCAGAACGGGTTCAGAAGGGGTAGGCGCATAGATGATAGCCTGTTCGTGCTAAACCAGTGCATACAAAAAGCTCAGGCGGAAAACAGACCTCTGTATATAGCCTTCCTGGACATAAGCGGTGCATACGACAACGTGAACAGGGAACTCTTTGGAACATATTAAAAGATGAAGGTATCGGTCATGAGGTAATTTTTTTTCTACAGCAAATATACCAAGAAAATAAAGTTGAAATAAAATGGGAAGGAATTATGAATACGACAACTGGCGATGTACACAAAGGATTAAGGCAAGGTTGTTTTGTATCACCGCTGCTGTTCATGCTTTATATTATAAGTATGGAAAGAAGGCTACAAGGAAGCACGCTAGGTTATAATCAGTCGTACATATTAGGCGGAAGGGTTGTTGAGCAACGACTACCAGGTTTAATGTATGCGGACGTTATTGTACTGTTAGCAGATAAGAAGAAAAATTTGCAAACTCTGGTCAATTACTGTGGAGATGAAAGAGACAGTCTAGGTCCTAGTTTTAGCGCACCTTAGTACGGTGTGATGATTTTCGACGATACAACTGATCAGGAGCTTACAATACAAGGCCACGAAATACCCCGATAGGCCGAATACAAATATCTCGGGGTATGGGTAAACGAAGGGCAGATGTACACGGAAAAGCTCGTGCAGTCTCTCTTAGCAAAGGGGCGAAGACATGCCGGGCGAGGATTATGAAACATAGGGCATTGTGGGGGTACAACAGGAATGAAGTACTGAGAGGTATTTGGAAAGGAATGATGGTACCGGGGCTTACTTTTGGGAATGCGGTTCTGTGCTTAAGGGCTGAAGTTCAGTCGAGAATAGAAGTAAATCAGAGAGCTGTTGGAAGATAAGCACTAGGTGCCCATGAGAAAACCACAAACGAGGTAGTACAGGGAATATCGGCTGGGCATTGGATCGAAGCACGGGAAGCTCAGAGTAAAATACTGTACGGACAGCGCCTGAAGAAATTGGATGATAACAGGTGGACAGCTAAGGTATTTAAATACCTATGCATAAAGAGCGTTGACTCACAGTGGCGAAAAAGAACTAGAAAGCTAACCAGTAAGTATGCCAGACACGAGGACGAAGAAAGAAAGAACATTAAACGGCTGGTTAAAAACGCGGAGGGTAAAAATTGGATATATTCAATGGAAAAGAAGCATAGTGTAGAAATATATCGATACCGGAAACAGCTAATCAGGAAGGAAGCGTTTTATGATAACTCAAAAGGCAGTGCCCTACTCTTTGAAGCTAGGTCAACGTTCCTTAGAGCGTGCAGCTACAAAAAGAAATTTAACGAAGAAGATGACACATGTGTTGTGTGTGGTAAATCTGTAGAAACAATAGAACTCATCATACTAAAATGTGATGACATCCATCCCTATGTCGATGCAGGCAGATTAACTCTTCCTGAGGCCCTAGGGTTTAGAGATACCAATGGTCATGTAAAAAAATATGCGGGAGAAATTAGCAAAAGGCGATTGGTGAATTGGTGGCTCAAAAGCAGAGAGGTGACATAATGTTTAAGGTGTAGGAAGACGTATTTAAAGAAAATGGCGAATTTTAGTAGCTCACGACGCCGATAATCAAAAATAAAGAGAAAAAATGTGAGCATGGTGGCAACTGCCATCACCCCGATTCAAAGGGGACGCTCCTACCTTCCATACATGCATCCTGTTGGGCCTATGGGAGTGTCCGCTCTCTATGAATTCTTTTCTCTTTGATTTGTAGTAAGCGGTTTATTAAGATATTAATCAAAAGGAAGAAAAATATTTTTGTTAGCCCTGGCATCTGCCATCGATACTGAAGCAACTGAGCAGGGGCAGCAGAAAAAAAGGATAGCAGGCAGAATGGAGAAATGAAATGAAAGAGGTCAGGGCACAGCAAGAGAGGATAGGGGGAAGAGGTAATATACACAAAAACTATTTACATATTAATAAATATGCACAGATAGCGCGCGTGATTAGTTCATGATAAAGCGATGAAAACACGCTCCAGCTGTATGCTGGATTGGGGCGTCCAGCTGTTGATCGTCCTAGGTAGCGCACACGGAGCGTGTGGTCACTCCGCGAACAGACGGGACGTCAAGGCCGTCTGTTCGAGGAATGCCCAGAGGCACACCAAGGTTCCCTCACTGGTGCGCTCAATGGTGCTATTGTGGCCCTGCGGCCAGAATAGCGTCTTGAAGGAGTTTGGTATTATTTCTATGATTTGAACGTTGTTTCAAATTGGACATTCTTTGCCAACACTCATTCGAGTGGAGTTTCAGTATTAGTTCGAAATAGAACTATTGTACAAGACCGTCACATACCGTCAGACAGGTTTGGCCGCATGTTAGTCATGGTCTGCGTTTTCAATGCTTTCAGGTTGCGCGTCTTGTGTGCTAACGCGCCGTCAAACGGAAGTAACAGCAATGAATTTTACTAAAAATTTGGGTGTGCTCTTTTTCTATAGGCGCCATTCAATCATCGCGGGTGACTTCACAATTTTATTCTTGACACCTGTGTTGATATGCGAGGCCCTGATTGGGGTCGCTCAGGCTGGGACGCTCATGAGCTTCGGCGCATTGTACAGCAGATTTAAGACGAAAGCCTTTCTTGACTAATGAGTGGCGTGGAGGGAAGTTGTTGACGGAAGTCTGTGGGTGGAAGTTGTAGACGGAAGTTGTCTGCACGAACTGTCAATCATAAGTTGTGGGGTGAATACAACAAAAATGTTAAAGTTAGTCAAGCAGCTGTTCTCTTAAGCAACGTATATATAATCAAATAAACCAGAAATTAAAACGTAAAAATAAAATTAAGAGAAGAAATAAAAGTAAAAACAAAAGAAAACAAAATTGTCAGAAAATAGCATAAAATGAAAAATGAACGGAGAAGTACGGCAGGGAAAGGCTTCAGCATTTTCTCTCTTAAGCAGACTTAAGTGCTATCCGGTAATTTTTTCGCTGGTGGATGCTCACAAGCTCCGTAAACAGCCCGCAGTTTTGTTGCCATTACGGCGTGGTGGATAGGAGAGCAGTCTGGACCACCCTTTGTGACTACGTGTCGCGGACGAGTGTTGTCGCTTTGCAGTCGACATCGGTGTATTACATTTCAAATCATCAACCGCTATTGCTTATGCTGTCTCTCCCTGTAGCTGGAACCGGTCGGCCGTGGAGTCAAAATCTGCGAGTGCTGCAAGACTCGCGTTCACATGCGAGTCTGTCGCGTGCTTTGAATGCTTAGCCGGTCGACGGTGGCCGCAACAGGTGAGGTGCACTGAAGACGCTATGGCACTTGTATTGCTCCGTGAAGGGTTCCGCGCTGTGCCGTCGCGTGGCAGATGACCTGGTAGACACAGCAGCGAAACTTAGAATCGTCCAGAGGGTTGGCATCGAGACGCCTATTATGCACGCATAGTACGATGAGCTGCAGGAGCGGTACCAACGCCTTGTTGCTGCTTCGTTCCTCTCTGCTGTAGCTTGGCGATGTAGGCGCGGACCTTGTGTACAACCTGAAGTGTTGCGCTTTACAAGAATCAGCTATGTTCACAGGTCAAAACCAGGTGGTCAATCGCCCAATGTGTGGTGGTCAATCACCCAAAGATTTTGGAGCTATTGAAGTTCGGCGCTTGAGGGGTGTGATGGCCTCCCTCAGTGGTAACCATAAATCTTGCTCAGCTTCAGGCAGAGAGATTTGGAGCCTTCCATTTGGCACTGGCGATATTATCTCGTACACTCAGGGGGCTTGCGAGCAGTCCCTTGGTTTCTTAAGGTGACCAGTCCCCAATTTCTCCAGTAAAAATGAGCACTTCTAACTGTTAACTGATGTGTACACCACTGAACACGTTTTGAATTTTAGAGTGTGCTATTAGTTGCTCGCTATTAACATCTTCGGCAAAATATACCTACTTCACTGCCAGTCCGGTTCTCAAAAAAAGAAATTAACCGAGGCACCGATAGGCATCAGAAATTTTGAAAAGACCATTTCGAAGTTAGGCCAAAGAATGCCGAAAAAAGCCAGAAATGCAGCGATGGCCTTTGTCTTTACTGGTGTCCCTTTGCTACAACTTGAAGTTGATGGCTTTTGTGTTTAATATGAACCAACGGCCCTGTTATCACTATCCTGAATATATAAAAGTCACACAATAAACATGCATTCGTAGCAATCTCACTGAGCCATGGTATGATGAGCCACGTTATGAAGGCCGTGTGTTGCTTAGCTGAAAAGACGATAAGAGAGAAGCACTAAGACAAATCTGACACAGATAGGCACAGTAATGCATGCCCAGATTTTCAGTGCATTAGTTCAGCTGGCTATATCTAGCATGTGCACGGTTTGCAAGTTAGCGTAAATGCAACTGTACACCGTGCGACAAAACTATTGTGTATATTTGCCACAATATTACTTGAAATAGATTGCGAGAAGAGTTCTTACGCATAAGACAGCACTGCATTGGTTTGCCGAGCTGAGCAAGCAACTAAACACTTCATTAAAACAATTTCTTTTAACATTTATTATACCTGAACAGCACTAAATGACAATACTTAAGTGGTGAGCTTTGACATGATGTGTCAAGTAGGAACTTGATGAGTTTGTAATTTACTAATAAGAAGTAATCAACCATTAGCATCCAAGCACAGGCATACGGTTACAAAGGAAAGCTTTGTAGCTCTTTTTGTGGCCTTATGGATTCACTTGGGCGGATGCGATGAGTAATTACTTCTTTATTACAAGTATTCTCTGCCTTGGGGGAATTAATTTAATCAGTGGTCGAACATCATCATTTACTGTCTGTATTTCTACAGTGACCAGCTCAAAGCGCAAGAGGTTAGTAAGCTTTGTGTGGTGGAAGGCCATTCCAGCCTTTAGTGGCAAAAACAAAAATCAATCTTGAAATGCATAGGCATGAGCTTACTGAGGCACAAGAGTACTTGTGCAGCTAGTGCAGAAGGAACCATGAGTCATAACAGATTTTTTGGTTACGTAGCGGTAAAGAGTTAAAAAATCCTGTAGTTTCTGGAAGGCATGAAGGAAGCCGCCTAACTGGCTCCCTGGGGCAGTGGACGCCTCAATCGCGCCGGGAGGTGCGTGGCGGTGGTGAGAGAGAGATGTGCGCTGCATGCATTAGCGCTGACAACGTTGTGGCAGACACGCGCCAGTGCACAAATAAGCCGACTCGCTGCGGTGCCTCAGTGGGTAGGGCACTCGGCTCCTGATCAGGAGTTCCCGGGTTCGAACCCGAAAGCGGCGGCCGCCTTTCGATGGAGGCGATACGCTTAGGCGCCCGTGCGCTGTGCGTTGTCAGTGCACGTTAAAGATCCCCAGATGGTCGAAATTATGCCGGAGCCCTTCACTACGGCACCTCTTTCTTCTTTCACTCTCTCCTTTATTCCTTCCCTTACGGCGCGGTTCAGGTGTCGGCCGATATGTGAGACGATGCTGCGCCATTTCCTTTCCCCAAAAACCATTTTAAACTTTTTTCAATTATTCGCAGCTTTCATTGGCTGACCGACCTCTCGCGATCAGCCATTAATTTAACCGCCACCTGGCAGGGTGGGCGCGTTGCCTATCCATTGTGCGGAACGCACTCAGCATTAGCGGCCAAGCCACGTCTATACTTAGCTGATGCAGCACAGCTTTCGCTTTCTAACTAGGTTCAGCAGAAGTTTAGCCGGACCTAATTTTTCCGAACATGCGGCGCCTTCGTGGGGAGCTCTTAAGCTTCCTTTCGGAAGGACTGTTTAACCTTGGAGAGGTAGAGTTCCTTCGCCAGTGGTCCTGACCTTTGGTGTCTGTTTCGGGCGGCGCGCAAGAATCGTTTTTCGGATAATAATATTAATAATTTGTTTTTTTGGGGGAAAGGAAATGGCGCAGTATCTGGCTCATATATCATTGGACACCTGAACCGCGCCGTAAGGGAAGAGATAAAGAAGGGAGTGAAAGAAGAAAGGAAGAATAGGTGCCGTAGTGGAGGGCTCCGGAATAATTTCGACCACCTGGGGGTCTTTAACATGCACTGACATCGCACAGCACACGCGCACCTTAGCGTTTTTCCTCCATAAAAACGCAGCCGCCGCGGTCGGGTTCGAACCCGGGAACTCCGGATCAGTAGTCGAGCGCCCTAACCACTGAGCCACCGCGGCGGGTGGTCACGTGTTAAGATGTCACATTTCGCTGACCTGAGTTGTTACGTGGGATTTAAAAACTTGAATATTTGTTTTTGGGGAAGGAAATAGCGCAGTATCTGTGTCACATCTCGTTGGACACCTGAACCGCGCCGTAAGGAAAGGGATAAAGGAAGGACTGAGAGAAAAATGAAGGAGGGCTCCGGAATAATTTCGACCACATGGGGATCTTTAGCGTGTACTGACATCGATCAGCGCACGGGTGCTTTTGCGTTTCGCCAATATCGAAACGCCGCCGCGGTCGTGTTCGAACCCGGGTACTCCGCATCAGTATCCTTGTGCCCTAACCACTGCCACCTTGAAATCCGGGAGTGGATGGAGAAACCGACGCGAAATGAGCAAATATTAGCAGTAAGAGCTAACGCTTCTGAAACGGCAGCGAGAAAGAGGGGGGACAGTGGAGAGCTGGTGATAAATTCTGATTGCCTGGAGGTCTTCGAGAAGGTGGGGGCACAGTGGAAAGCTGGTGATAAATCCTGATTGCCTGGAGGTCTTAAACGTGTACTGACATTGCACAGCGCTCAAGAGAAGCCTTAAATTTCACTTCTATCTAAATTCGACCGCTGGCGCCGAGATTGAATTATTTTACGGCTTTGAGAAGTACCGCACATCCTTTATACGCTTATGTCGTCGATTACTGCTCGAAATTATGCCAGTTGCAATTAAGCTTTAAACATCTGTGAAAATAAGCACTGTTAAGATGTGTTGAATAGCTGGTAGCGTTACTTTTCGGAGGATGGAAAAAACTATCGTGTTTTAAAGCGAAAGCTTTACTGGCCGCGAACTTGCGATTTCGACGCGGTGGTTCTCCGAGGAGGTGCATGACGTCACAACGCGCGCCTCGCTCCGGATATTTCTCTCTCTAGCTCCCTAGTCACTACAGCGCATGCGCCCCTAATGGCACCGAGCCACAGGTGTTCCGCGGCTGCGAAGCGCCCCGCCTTTATTCAATATCCAACCTTAAATTTTCAGTTTTCTCTTTTACTGTTCCGGAGTTCCCGGGTTCGAACCCGACCGCAGCGGCTGGGATTCGCTCGGCGTTCGCACGGGGAGTCAGACGTGCTGGTCGTCGGCTTCGGCGATTTTCATCCGGAGCAGCGGAAGTTTCCGCCTGACCCTAGCAAGATCATCCCCAACGTGCACCGAAAGCTGTCGGGAACATCTGGACACCAGTTTTTTCCAAGGTGGGCCCGGTTAAACCCCCTTTTCGGGCAACACATGGCCCGATCGGGCCGGTGGCGCGGCTAGGCCTAACGGCCGAACCGGTACCCGGCACATCGGGGCCTCTGGCCACTGACGCCAGTATGGCTGCTACGCAAATCTCCTGCCGAGGCTACGACCCCGAGAACATGCACTGGACAACGGTTCACCCAGCGGAAACCGCAGGCCCAGTTTCGGCAACGGTTACCCCAGCGGCAACCGGAGGCCCAGATTCGGCAAGATTTCGCAGCGCCGCGTTGAACGCCGCAGTGCTGCGCCGAGCGCAAGACCAAGCTTAAAGCCGGCGTCCGTAGACGCGGCCGGCGTTCACGCCGGAAACCAGCAGTCACCCGCCCCGCGCGCGGCGGGCCGCAGTCGGCGACTGCTCACGAAGTGGAAACCGCCTGTTATTCCCAAGCCTGCTCCAGACGACTACGTCGTCGTCATCAAGCCCCGGACCCGCGTCTCGTTGTACGAGACTTTCCAGGAGACCGGCTACGGCCGGGCGTTCACGGCTCTCCTGGGCGCGCAACCCGCAACAGATCTTACCATAATACCGGTAAGAGAACAAAACCTCATTATTGTTCACACTGCGAAACCTGAGCTAGCCGACCGTATCATCGGCGAATTTGAACTTAATGGACCCGACGGGAAGGTCCCCCTTGTGGGGCACCTGCGCCAAGACGACAAGGACGTCTGCTACGGCGTCATTACCGTCCGTAACTCTGAAACTACGGACTCGCTCCGTACTAGGCTCCAATGGCGCTTCGGCACCATCGTGGAAGTGCGAAAATTTGGGACATCCAACAAAGCGAGACTGACTTTCGCCGGAACAGAGAAGCCACGTTTTGTGCACTACGACTCGGAGCTTGTACAAGTTAGGCCTTACCAGCGAACCATTCCAGCCTGCCGACATTGCGGTGTGGTCGGCCACCGCGTGGACGCCTGCCCCGGCCAGAGGCTGGACCGGTGCGGCCTGTGCGGACAGCAGGCTCTACTCGTTGAGGGGGAGCGGGCCCCTCACCAGTGCAACCCAAAGTGTTCAGTGTGCGGCGCGGCCCATGCCACGGGGGGGCCCAGCGTGTACTGCTAAATATCGCGCTATCCAGCCCACGCAGGCCGAGCGCGGACGTAAATCGAAGCGAAACCGACGCAAGCGTGGCAAGCGTCGCCCGGACAAGCTGAAGGCCAAGGCTGCCGACCAAGCCATGGACCAGCCTGTGAATTCCTCTACTGGGAGCCAAGGGAAACCTCCAGCTGCGCCACCGCCGCCTCAAGCCGGTGCAGCGAAGCCCCTCGGACCTCCACAAAACGGCGGCTCCAAGACGTGGGCAACCGTTGTCAAGCAACACTCCCAGGTGAGCGGCGCCGGCAGGGCAGCTTCTCCCTTCGCTCCCCCTTCCCAATTCCAACAACGGCCAATCTCTGCCGAACAAAAAGAAATATCTGCTCTCCGCGAGCAGGTTGCAAATTTTCAAAAGCGCCTCGCAATAGCGGAGGCCCGCCAAAATTCCCCCAACCACACCTCTGCCTCACCCGCAGCAGAGGCAATGGAAAGCGACGCAACCCCTTCAGGACAGGCTGCGCATGCCCTCACGGCACTCGAGGCGAGAGTGAGCGCGCTCGAAACTCAAGTTAACAACAGAATATCCGCATTGGAAACGCAAATCAATGCCACACTTACGGCGGCACTCAACAAAATTAGCCACCTTGCGGCATCTATCCCGAACCTCATAACCGCTCAGTTCGCTCAACTCACCCGCGCTCCCAAGCGCGCTGGCCCGCTCAAAACCTCCGCAGGCCGGCAGCTCAAAGCGTCTAGGCGTCGAATCGCCGGAGAAGAAGAAGAGGTCCCCTGTGCCATCCTCAGTATAGAGAACGCTCCTCTCTTTGGAGCCACTGGCTCTCAAGCCTCCTCTCTCCAAACTCACAACTCTACCCTTGATCATGGCGGGCGCCCCTAGAAATAGGAAGCATCCGCGAAGCAATTCGATCCCTATTCAAATTGTACAGTGGAACTGTCGCGGATTCAAGGCACGCACAAAGCGAGCCGATCTACGCCTTTTCCTTACAACGTTCCCAGAATTACCTGCTGTGGTGGCCCTTCAGGAGCCAGGAAATGGCGCCACCCTTGCCAGTTACACGGTGTACCAGCAGGATGCGCATAGCTGCCTCTGCGTACATAAAAATTACACGGCCTCCCAGGTTGACCTGGATCTTAGCGCTACTTTCTCCTATGTAATGGTGACGATCCTTCCGCTACGCAAACAGGACCCCCCATTGCACATACTCAACATTTACTGTCCCCCAAAGCTACCAAATGTTACATTCGCAGATATCTTCAGCCGGGCTTTGAAGGTCGCGAATCGGGATCCCCTCATAATCGTTGGGGACTTTAATGCTCCCAGCACCTTATGGGGGTACACAGGTGAAGAGAAACGCGGACGCAAGTTGGCGGAGCTTGTTTCCACACTGGGCCTTACTCTTCACACGGATCCCGCGCAACCCACTCGTATAGGTAACTCCGTTACACGCGATACGTGTCCGGACCTCACCTTTACGAAAAATATTCGCTATGCAGATTGGAGGAACACCGAGGAATCCCTCGGTAGTGACCATTGCATAATTACCACTACAATCCATACCAAGCCACTCACAAGACCACAGGCCAAAGCAAAACTACCCGACTGGACCAAATTTAGGAACAGTTACACCAATCCTCAATCGATAATGGACCAAGGATACTCAACGTGGTCCCAACACCTAGTATCCCACTTGAAATCAGTCGAGCAAAATGTTCAACTCTCAGAGGCGAGCCCGGCGGTGGATAACCACCTCCTCCACCTCTGGGAGGCACGACACAGCCTAGTCCGCCGCTGGCGTCGTCAAAAACACAATCGGAAACTCAAAATTCGAATTGCGGATATCACCCAACAGGCGGCACAATACGCGGCCCAACTCGCCGACTCCAATTGGGTGCACCGATGCAACACTGCAGCTCGGCAAATGTCGAGTCGGAGTACGTGGCGCCTCTTCCGCGCTCTTATTGATCCGGCACAAACCCGTACTGAGACACAAAAACAGCTTCAAAGGGCTATACATGACTTCACTGGAGACACGGCCAAACTGGCCGATGCGCTCCGCGACCAATATTTGAGTATACACCAGGATCCCCGTGGTCAGGCGTACTCGTATGCAGGTTCCGAGAACGCGGATTTGGATCAACCGTTCCAGCTCCATGACCTAAAAGCGGCCCTGGCTAAAATGAAGCGAGGTACAGCACCAGGCCGGGACAAGGTGACGGTAAAGCTTATTGCCAACCTCCCAGATCCCGCCTACGAAACTCTCCTCGATTACTTCAACACTATCTGGATTGGAGGCACACCACTCCCCATAGATTGGAAAACGGCACTAGTAACTTTCATTCCCAAGCCAGGTAAAGCCATTAACACCGACAACCTCCGGCCCATCTCCCTCACTTCGTGTGTGGGGAAGCTGATGGAGACTATGGTCCGCGACAGATTGTCGGCTTTCCTGGAACAACAAAACATTTTCGCAGACACCATGTACGGTTTCCGCCCACACCGGTCCGCACAAGATGTCCTGTTGCAACTTCACAAGCAGATTCTCGACCCCGTCGAGCACCCCAGCAATGATAAAGTAGTCGTCGCACTTGACCTGCGGGGGGCTTTCGACAATGTGACCCACGAGATCATCCTATCCCACTTGTCGCAAACACATTGTGGGCGCAATACTTTCAATTATATCAAACAATTCCTTACAGATCGCCAATCCTATATCCGGCTACAAGACACAGAATATGGCCCATATCAACTTGGTACACGAGGGACCCCACAGGGAGCTGTCCTCTCGCCATTACTATTTAATCTGGCCATGATGAAGCTCCCTACCCAGCTGGCGGAGGTCGCCGGTGTGCAGCACGCTCTGTATGCGGACGACATCACCCTCTGGGCAACACAACAATCGGTTGGAGACATCGAGACCAACCTGCAACAAGCGGCAGCTATAGTGGACGAATACGCTCGTCGCTGTGGTCTTGAATGCTCCCCGAGCAAATCTGAATTTGTGCACATACGCCCCAACTCAAAGTGCACAACCAAAATTGCCCTTTCCTTACTTAGCGGACCGATACCTGAACACGCGGAGATCCGGGTACTGGGGCTTTTCATTCATCATAGGCGCAAGATAGACACTACCCTAAACAAGTTACGTAAGGTGGGGGACCAGGTGGGTCGGATGCTCTGCCGGGTGTCCAATAAAAGGGGGGGACTACGATGCAAAGATGCCCTGCGGCTGGCCAATGCATTCGTGACCAGCCGGATTTTATATTCGGCTCCCTACCTCCACCTACGCAAATGCGATGAGAATGCCTTAGAGGTAGTTCTCCGCAAGATTTATAAGAGAGCGCTCGACCTCCCCATAACGACGTCCAACAAGCGTCTCCTCGGTCTGGGGATGACCAACACCTTTGGGGAGTTACGAGAAGCTCATCTTAACAATCAATACTTGCGCCTAAGCAAAACACCTGCGGGGAGCCGCCTTCTAACCCGCTTACACATTTCCTACGCAACACATACAGAAGAACGGGTCCGCATCCCTGAAGCCTGGCGCTTTGCACTCCAGGTGCGACCCCTTCCGAAGAACATGACTGCAGACACCCATGATGGTCGCCGTCTCGCGCGGGCGGAGGCTATTTCTCAACAATATGGCCACAAGCCAGGTGTCTTCTATGTGGATGCGGCCGGCCCGCACCATGGGGGTTGGTACACGGCGGCCGTCATCCACCAAAACACTACAGTTCAGGGCCTTACTTTCCGTGCCCCAAACATTACATTTGCGGAAGAGATCGCCATTGCACTGGCCGCCGCAGATCCAGAGTCCCGAGTCATTATTACGGACTCCAGGGGTGCCTGCCGCAATATTGAGCAAGGGTACATTCCAGACCGTGCTTTCAAAATTCTCCACGCATGCGATTACACAGGGTTTCCGACCCATCGTACCATCGTGTGGGCTCCGGCTCATGCGGGTCTTGAGGGGAACGAGGCAGCCAACGCTGCCGCCCGCGCGCTTACTCACCGGGCGTCGCCTCATCCGCAGCCTGATCCGGAATTTAATTTCAATCCGGCCATCACCTTTAAAGAGATCACCTCTCTTTATCAAAATTTTCATGGTCTCTATCCCCCTCCCTGTAAAGGCCTCACCAGGGTGGAGGAGCGCTGGCTTCTCCGCCTCTATACCAATACTGTACTATGCCCGGCAGTACTTAAGCACTTCAATTCTTCTTTTTCGGGCGCGTGCCCACACTGTGAGGAGGAGTTTTCGGACACCTACCACATGGTGTGGGCATGCCCTTCCAATCCTGCCTACCCACCCCACCTCCACCCCACTCGAGAGGCCTGGGAAGCTGCCCTGCGCGGCTGCTCCGAACTCCATGCCCAACAGGCATTGGTAGCTAGAGCCCGAGCCGCTGCGGAAGCTACAGGGATCCCGGACTAGGGCTCCCTCCTAGTGTTTGTAAGGGACGGGCCCTTCCGGCTCGCCCCATCGACCTCTCACTGTAAATAGAAATAAAAGTTTTCCTCCTCCTCCTCAGCGGCTGCGTTTTTATGGAGGCAAAACGCTAAGGTGCCCGTGTGCTGTGCGATGTCAGTGCACGTTAAATATCCCCAGGTGGTCGAAATTATTCCGGAGTCCTCCAGCTACGGTCCCTCTTCTTTCCTTTTTTCACTCCCTCCTTTATCCCTTCCCTTGCGGCGCGGTTCAAGTGTCCGCCAAAATATCAGACATACTGCGCCATTTCCTTTCCCCAAAAAGACAATTATTATAATATTAATTTTAGTATTATTATGTTTTCTCTTTCTTCTTTCCCTCCCTCTTTTATCTCTTCCTTTACGATGCGGTTCGGGTGTCCATCGAGATCTGTGAGACGGTTACAGTGCCATTTCCTTTCCTCAAAAGCTAAACAAAACAAGTGAGCCGATGGCGTTCTTAGAGTTCATTGGCGCTGACAACTGTGCAAAGGCTGTTCATTTTCGCGAAAGGACAGGCGCACAACCGGTTCCATGGGTCATTGGAGACCTCAATCTCGCTTTCATGTATGTGGCGTTGGTGTCCAACTGCAAAAGCCTGCTTTAATTGCGTTGCTCACACTGGATAGGCAGCGCGCCCTCCCTGCCACCCTGGGAGGTGGCATGCAGTTAATGGTTGATCGCGAGATATTGATCACCAAATGAACGCTGCGGCCTAGCTATGGCTGCAGTGCCGCATGTCAGCTACAACGTTGTCAGCGCTAATGCATTCAGGCCCCATCCCTCTCTCACAACCGCCACATGTATCAAATCACGAATGTGGCGTCCGAATATCCAGGGAGCCAATTATGCGCCCTTCCTTTGCTCAGTCATCGCCCTCTAGAACATTGTCAACACCAATGAACAGAGTGAACGTCGACACCTTTGGCTTTGTATATCCTGGATTAGCGGATCTTATGCTAAAAAAATTGTTTCTCGTCCCTGTCTCTGCCGCCTGAACAGGAGGTGAGAACTGTCAAGCGGAATGCCGCTTTTTTTCTCCCCTCGTCCATCAAATTGCATTTGATTTGATGGAAATAAAATTATTATTATTATTTTATTTTATATTATTATTATTATTATTATTATTATTATTATTATTATTATTATTATTATTATTATTATTATTATTATTATTATTATTATTATTATTATTATTATTATTATTATTATTATTAATCCACATTCATTTTTTTCCCGAAGCCCTCGACAACAGCACCACTACCTTTCTTCTTTCACTCCCTCCTTTATCCCTTCCGTTACAGCGTGGTTTGGGTGTCCACTGAGATACGTGAGACAGTTACTGCGCGTTTGCTTTCCTGAAAACCAATTTTTCTGGGTTCGAACCCGACCGCAGAGGCTGGGTTTCGATGAAGGCGAAACGCTAAGGCGCCCGTGTGCTGCAGATGTCAGAGCACGTTAGATCCCCAGGAGGTCGAAATATTTCCGGAGCCCACTACTACAGCATCTCTCCTTTCTTCTTTCACTCCCTCCCAATTCCTTGCCTTACGGTGTGGATCAGGTGTCCGCCGCTATGTGAGACAGATACTGCGCCATTTCTTTTCCCCCGAAACCATCTTTCATTTTCTTGTCATTGCGGTAAATGTTTTGCAGCTGACGTTCTTCAAGTGTCTTCAGTAACGTGACCACTAATTTCCAAGGGCAGCCGATTGCAGCCGACTTAATAATAATAATATTTGATTTTTGGGGGAAAGGAAATGGCGCAGTATCTGTCTCATATATCGTTGGACACCTGAACCGCGCCGTAAGATAAGGAATAAAGGAGGGAGTGAAAGAAGAAGGGAATAGATAAGTGCCGTAGTGGAGGGCTCCGGAATAATTTCGACTACCTAGGGCGCTCGACTACTGATCCGGTGTTCCTGGGTTCGAACCCGACCGCGGCGGCTGCGTTTTTATGGAGGAAAAACGCTAAGGCGCCCGTGTGCTGTGCGATGTCAGTGCACGTTAAAGATCCCCAGGTGGTTGCAGCCGACTGCAAGGTACAATTTACAAGTGGATGACACGCCTCGATTGCTCAGTGGTCATGGTGCTTACAATGCTGACCCGAAATATACGTGTAGAATCCCGGCCACGGCCGTGGCATTTCGATGGGGGGGAAACTCTAAGGGGCGCGTCTAATGTGCGATGTCAGAGCGCATTAAAGAACCCAAGGTAGTGGAAATTATCAGAGGCCCTCCACGTTCGCATCCCTCATTTCCTGATTCCACAACCAAGACACAAGTCCCAAAAATACGGCAAACATAGAAAAGGATGGCAAGGCGTGTTGATATTTGTAAATCATTTTTTACGGGCCAAAAACAACGAATGACAGGTTAGTAGGAGCGTCTGCAGTATGTATGCGTATGGTGAGCGTCAACGCCGCAGTACGGAGCACAAGTTTGTTGAAGAACCACAGTTGCTTCAAATTTACATGTAGTCGGAGCTACTGACACCAGCCCTACATAGGGCCTGATGGTTACCCGCACTTCCTTCTCCCTTCCCCCTATTCACTAGAGGCGCATGTATGCCGTACCTGCCACGGTGGATCAATACCTAGAGCGCTCGGCTGCTGACCTCGAGAACGAGGGTTCAAACTCGGCTGCGGTTGCCGCGCTTGTTTGGCGAAACGCCAAAGACGGCCGTGTACTCCGAAGTGTCAGGACGCGTTAACTCAGCCCTGCTCGAAATTATGCCGGGGTCCTCTACTATGGCTCCTCTTTCTTTCTCACTTCTTTCACCCCTGCCTTCATCCCTTCTACTTCGGCTCGGTTGAGGTGTCGACTGAGAACCCAAAGCCACTCTCGATCATATCCTTTTCCTCTGTCTGGCGGATCCTCCCTCGCGGCGCCTGGCGCACCTTCTCACTTGGTAGGCTTGGGAGACCCTACTGCGCTCCGAGGACCCGGCCAAGCAAGCCATCGCCACAGGCCGGACTGCCAGCGTCATGATCCTCCGGGACATGAACGTTTGAGTGCAGTTGGGCCGTGCGGGGACCCAAGGACCTGAGTGTCCTAAACTCTCTTGTGTCTAATAAAGTTTCCACCACCACCACTGAGTAGCGAGATAGGTACACCACCTTTCCTTGCAAAGTGGTAAAGCCTTAGGCGTTCCCTGCATAGTGGACATTTGCTCTCATGTGTTATCTGATAGACTTTACCTAGTAGACTATGATTAGGATATGTATTAGTCGGCACTTGTGTCCAGGGAACCGACTGCTCTCTACTAAGGTCTTTGTGGGCAGGGAAGTAAGTCCTCCTGGGGGCTCTTTGGTGTTCTGAGATGGTTACATATCATCTAGTGACTATGGTCAGTTCCTCGTCGTTGTGCGCCTCACGTTACATGGGCCTCTAAAAAAATAGGCAGTGGCTTAGCTCTGGTTAAGCCTGGATATACAAGCGAAAAGCTTCAGTTATGCTTGGTTTGACGTCATGGCTATGCTTCGTAGCTTAGCTGGTATTGTATAGATTGTTTATCTACAGGCGTAGACTTGGTTACTCAATGGCATATGTTTACGAGTTAGACACAGAAGCGACAGTATTAAACTTCTTGACTTATTATTCTTGTACACATTGTCTTGCAGTTTCTTTACAGCCATAAAGACAGCCCGGTAATCCGAGTAGTAGCAAGCGGCTGTCTCTATGGTTTCGCTGTTGTGCAGCCAACTCCCAAGCGAGTACTTCTGGATCGGATGAATTTAGTTTCTCAGCTTTTCTGCGTAGTCTAGCAGCAACCGTACTCTCCTTCACTTCCATGTCGAGTGCGCACGCCTATTATCTGGCAAGCGCATTATATACCTCCTTGCGCATGCACATGACGCACATGTGCAGTAGCGCGCGGCTGCGCCGAAAGATCAGGCGACAGAGTCGGCGACGGCCGCGGCAACGGCGAGGAGCAACAACCTGCGCGGCACGTGCGCCACTTGTTTTCGCATTCGCATAACTCACCACCTGCCGCCTGCGCCGTGCGTGAGGTCACTCGTGCTCCGACATACGCCGGCTCGCGCGAAGCGCGGTGTTGACTAGCGTAGTGAAGCTTTTCGCTTCAAAACACAGGCTGCGACAATAAACAACACACCAACACCGGAGCAGGGGAAGGCTGCGCTGTCCTCGTATATTGAAGAACCGCCCAAGCTGATTGACCGGGCTTGTCAGATGGCAAACGTGACTGGAGCCCTGGACTGAGAGAGCCACCTTCTGTGGGGGGAAGGGGATGCCTTTACGTCAATAAGGTTTCAAAGCGAAAGCTTTACTGACCGCAGGTTGAGCAGTTTCGCGTGGTTCGTGGATAGCCATGCTGCGCATGCGCGAAGAGCAATGACGACTCACGGCGCATTTCTCTCTCTCTCTCGCTCCCTAGTCACAACTGCTCATGCGCCACTAGTAGCACCGAGTCACAGGTGTTCCGCCACTCCGCAGCGCAGCGCCTTTCTTCAAAATGCAACTTTGAATTTTCAGTTTTCTCTTTCTTCTTTCCCTCCCTCCTTTATCCCTTCATTTACGCCGCGGTTCGGGTGTCCAGCGAGATGTATATGAGACGGTTACTGCGCTTTGCGCGCTCGCCGCGCCATCGGGCATGACGTCACACCACGCAGCTCGCCGCCGCCTCCATTCCATTCCAAAAACTTTTATTTCCATCAGAAATGGAGGCCCCCCTACTCCCTACCCCTGGCGCGCAGGCCTAGGGGCAGGGGCCGGGGCCTCCGTGACTAGATGCAGGCAAAGAGTTGCTGGCTCTTCGCGGCCTCTACAACCAGATGGATGGCTTTCCTCTGCGTGGCGGGGTCCGCGCTTTGCAGAAGGGTCTCCCAGGATTCTCTGCTATTTATTCCTTCATTGACCCATGGGGAGTGTGTGCATTGCCAGATTATGTGGTCGAGGGTCCCCCTCTTCCCGCATTCCTTACATTCATCGTCTATGTCTTCGTCTTTCAGGACGTGTGATGTCCATACCGGATTTATGTAGTTTCCTGCTTGTAATCTGCGCCAAGTTGTTGCGCCTCTGTTTCCGAGCTCTTTCTACGGTGGAGGGACAGTTCTTCGCTGTAATCTGTAGTTTTCTATTATCTCCGTGCATGTCTGTAGTCTCTCGTCAAGCTCCTTGCAATCGGGCGGCTCTGCTCTTGCGCGGAGGTAGAGATCTCGGGCTACGAGGTGCGCCGCCTCGTTGCCTGGAACTGACATGTGAGCTGGTGCCCATATGAGGCTAATTTTCCTATCAATTTTCCTTCCAACTAGTATTCGCACCGCTTCTGGTGCTACTCTGCCCCTTCCGTAATTGTAGATAGCTGTTTTGCTGTCGCTTATTATGTAACTTGCCTTGGTGCCTACGCAAGCAAGCTCTATTGCGACTTCTTCCGCTACCTTTGGATTGCGGCTGCGTATTGTTGCTGCCGAGATTGCTTTACCTAGGCCATCTACTACCGAGGCTACTGCTGCTCCCAGTTTGCCGCTCGCCGCATCTGTGTATGCCACTGTCTCGCTGTTTACTTCGCTGAAGCGTTTGACTTGTGCTTCAGGTCTTTTTTCCCTCCTTTCCTTATTGAAGGTGGGATGCATGTTCTTGGGAAGCGGGTCAATCCTCAGCTGTTCCCTGATTTTTCTTGGAATATCTTGTTTCTTTTGCATGCCCCTGTCCGTCTGCAGTCCCACCGTGCTTAGAATGGCCCTGCCTGTGTATGTTTGGCTGTCTTTCCTGCTGGGCGGTCCTTGCTGTTTCGGCTGTTTCTTTCCATGTATTCATCATCATCATCATCATCATCATCATCATCATCATCATCATCATCATCAGCCTTACTACACCCACTGCAGGGCAAAGGCCTCTCCCATGTCTCTCCAATTAACCCTATCCTTTGCCAGCTGCATCCACCCTTTGCCTGCAAACTTCTTAATCTCATCCGCCCACCTAACCTTCTGCCGCCCCCTGCTGCGCTTACTTTCTCTTGGAATCCACTCCGTTACCCTTAAGGACCAGCGGTTATCTTGCCTTCGCATTACATGCCCTGCCCAAGCCCATTTTTTTCTCTTGATTTCGACTAGGATATCATTAACCCGTGTTTGTTTCCTCACCCACTCTGCCCGCTTCCGATCTCTTAACGTTACACCTATCATTTTTCTTTCCATGGCTCGCTGCGTTGTCCTTAACTTAAGCTGAACTCTTTTCGTTAGCCTCCACGTTTCTGCCCCGTAGGTGAGTACCGGTAAGATTATGCTGTTGTACACTTTCCTCTTGAGGGAAATTGGTGAAATGCCACTCATGATCTGCGAGAATTTGCCATATGCGCTCCACCCCATTCTTATCCTTCTAGTTATCTCCCTCTCATGATCCGGATCCGCTGTCACTACCTGCCCTAAGTAGACGTATTCCGTCACAATTTCTAGGCTCTCGCTGCCGATTGTGAACTGTTGTTCTCTTGCTAGGCTGTTGAACATTACCTTGGTTTTCTGCATGTTAATTTTTAGACCCATCGATCTGCTCTGCCTGTCTAACTCATTGATCATGATTTGCAGTTCACCTCCTGAGTGACTCAGCAAGGCAATGTCATCAGCAAATCGCAGATTATTTACGTATTCTCCATTTATTCCTATTCCCAACTGTTCCCAATTCAGGCCTCGAAATACCTCCTGTAAACATGCGGTGAACAGCATTGGCGAGATCGTGTCTCCTTGCCTGTTGCCCTTCCTTATTGGAATTTTATTGCTAACTTTATGGAGGACTATAGTAGCTGTGCAGTTGCTATATATATCTTCCAGTTATATATATCTTCCATGTATTATGGATTTCCATTGCTAGGAGTCTTTCGGTGGAGGTGCTTATGGGTATTCCGAGAGCTCGTTTGTAGCATCTCCTAATTATTGAGTCCAATTTATCTCTTTCTGAGGCCCGGATCTTTAGATATGGTGTAGCGTAGCTGAGTCGGCTGATGACGTACGCTTGTACCAGCTTAACTAGGCTCCTTTCCTTTAGCCCTCTTCTCTTGAGGGCTATTCTTCTGAATATCCCAGTCATCTGTGCTGCGTAGCCTTCCAATTTCTTTATGGTTTCGTCGTTGTATCCGCTAGTTTGAATGAAAAGACCTAATATTCTTATTTTGTCTACTTTGGGTACTGGTTTGTTTCCGACCATGATGTTGAGATCGATGTCTTTTTTCAGCCCTAATGATTTGGGGTTGTGCATTAAGAGTTCTGATTTTTCTGTTGAGCAGGCAAGCCCCCTGGCTGCTACGTACTCTACCACTGTATCTGTAGCCGTTTGCAGCTTGCTTTTATTTCTGCATCGCTACCATTGTTTATCCAGACATTTATGTCGTCAGCATACATGCTGAAATTTTGGTTTTTTATTCTCCCAAGTTTAGCTGGGAGACCCCTCATTGCCAGATTGAAGAGGAGAGGGGAGAGTACCGATCCTTGTGGGGTACCTCTGTATCCCAGCTCTATTTCTTCCGATTCCAAATCTTAGTATCTTCTCTTTGCCGTCCTGTCTGTCAGGAATTTATATAATTGTAGGTTCTGCCTCCTACGCCTATTTCCTGAAGTTTGGTCAGGATTGCCTCGTGTTTGACATTGTCAAACGCTTTCTTGAGGTCTAGACCTAGGATTGCTTTTATATCTCTTCTCGATCGCGAGTCTATGATGTCGTCTCCATTTGATATGACGTCACACCGCGTTCCTCGCCGTTGCGCTCGCTTCCGCTCGCTTCGCCAGCTGCGTCGCATGCCTGATAACATGTCGGAGGTTTGAAAAGCTGAGCTCGCGTGCCCCGCAAACACAGTTGTGTCGTCTTAAATGCGACAACATAGCTAGACAACCAGACTAGCCTGGACTGGCAATCAAGATTAACCAAGGCTAACTAAGCTAAGCCTTTGCTTTCGCTACGTATATCCTGGCATAGCCGAGCTAAACCACTGCCAATTTTCTCTCTCTTTCTCGCTCCCTAGTCACTACTGCGCATGTGCCAAGAGTAGCACCGAGCCACAGGTGTTCCACCGCTGCGCAGCGCCGCGCCTTTCCTCAAAATCCGACTTTCAATTTTCAATTTTCTCTTTCCTTTTTTTCTCCCTCCTTTATTTACTCCTTAGCGGCGCGGTTCGGGTGTCCAGCGAGATATGCGAGACGGTTACTGTGCCATTTCCTTTCCACAAAAACCAAACAAAACAAATGAGCCGACGGCGTTCATAAAGTTCATTGTCACAACTTTGCAAAGGCCGTTCATTTTCACAAACGGAAAGGCGCACAACCGGCTCCGTGGGTCAGTGGAGACCTCAATCTCGCTTTCACTTTGTATATCTTGAATAAGCCGGTCTAAACCACATTAATTTTTTCACTCCCTCAGCTTTTTTTCAATTGCGCTTTTAAGAGCGTTAGCTCTTATCGCATTTCGAGATTTCGCGGGGTCTGCTACCACACAGATATCACAGCGCAATCTGTGGCAGGAATTACTCATCACGTTTCCAGATTTCGTTGTGTCTGCTACCACTTTGAAATCACAGCGTCATCTGTTGCAGCAACTAGAAAACAGCACATGTCGCATTCTTGTAGCGCTATCTACAATGTATACATTCGTTCCGCTATATATACTCCGACAAGTGACACCCTTTCGGGGACAGTTCTGCACCGAATTTGGTAGGCAAATAAAACCCTATGGGTTGTGGTACAGAAATAAAACAACACTTAAATAATAGTAAAAACCTTATGGGTGTACAGAAATAAAACCACACTTAAATAATAGGTTAGATTTGCGTGTACGCAGTTACTAATTGAAGAGTTACCATATCCCACTGGAAGCCGAATTCTGGGCAAACCTTGACCCCCCAAACGAAGCAAATTCCGTTTGCGACCTATATCGAGGGGGTATAACTCGACAACGGGTAGGCGTGCACAGTAATTTTTCTGATAGATGGCGCTAGGCGTCTATCGCTCTGCTAGCTGGAAAAGTTACGCTACTTTTCCGAGCCATTCAGGGTTTTCTTCATTGGCCTCGCTGGATGCGGAAAGACTTTTGTTGTACGCATGGCCAATAAAGCAAACGCTCGTTACTTCAACGTCTTCAAGACGGTGGCGGCCTTCCTTTTTTATTCTGCTCTCTTGAATTGGCTGCTAGCACGCCTTTTCTTGACTAAAAATCTTCTTGTAAAATGAAAATTGGTTTTCGGAGAAAGGAAATGGCGCAGTATCTGTCTCATATCGGTGGACACCTGAACCTCGCCGTAAGAGAAGGGATAAAGGATGGAATGAAAGAAGAAAGGGGTGCCGTAGTGGAGGGCTCCGGAATAATTTCGACCACCTGGGGATCATCTTTTCCTCCGGGCCAGATAAGCGCAGGTACGCAGGCGAAGCGTGATATGCAGGCCGTAATGACTGCAGTAAAACTGTAACAAAACAGGTATTTTGAGAAGTTTATTAAAAGATACTGCGCAAGAGTTGGAGATCCATTCATGGCTTGTTTACCTGATTGCTGGTTTACTCGTTCTGAAGCATAGAACCTTGAGCAGATTTCACATGTTTGAGCACACCTTCTTGGGTGAGGTAAGATGGCTTCTGCAAGGGTAGAAACAAAGCAGTGGTTTGAATACAGTTGTAAGTGCAGTTATAATGGGTTGTTGTCTGGATCGACCCACACTGTTACGCCGTCCACATAGATCGCGAACCCGCCTACACGCCAAACGTCATCCGTAAATGGCTCACCGGCCCTCATTGTTCACAGTTCCGCAAGGGACGCGACGACCTCGTCGCCTAGCATGGTTTTCCCACCGATGGCGAGGAATTTCGTGCATTAACCAGAGCCGTAGCGAACGGCATCTGGGAAGATGTTGGCAAATATGCTAAGTAGCCTCTACAAAGCAGTGTAAAGCGTGACTAGACCACCCATGCCGTCCCTTCACCCATACTTTCCCTTTCCTTAACAACCCAATTCTCCAACAAACGGCCTTGAGCCTCCCTTTCTAAATAAACAGCTCATTCATTCGTTCATTCATTCATTCATTGTCTGTCTGCAGTGAAACAGCGTATTTGCTTCAGTGCTGGGCGCCCATATAAAGCAGAAAAATTGGTGATGGCCGAGCTCTGTTAGGCCAGGATACACGTAGCGAAAGCGCGGAGACTTCTGCATCGCAAGAGCGCATTCACTAGATGCGCCTTTATTCATGGTTAAACCTTGAGCCGTCGTGGCGGAACTTCTTTTAGAAACAAAGAACGTGCTACAAAAAGTTTCGCCACGACGGCCCAAGCTTTAACCATGAATAAAGTCGCATCTGGTGAATGCACTCTTCGGATGCAGAAGTCTCCACGCTTTCGCTACGTGCATCCTGGCCTAACAGAGCTAGGCCATCAGCAAATTTTCTGTAGTAATGGTGATTATAAAATTTTTATGAAAGTATTAGCCAAACGTTTACAGTCAATTATGGACATTTTGATTGGCCCCACCTGGTGTGTGGAATTCAAGGGCGGACTATCTTCACAAATGTTCATGTCACTCCAAGTATACTGGAATGCTGTCACGCTGAATTTAGGCGCGTCGCAATGTTGCAGATTGATTTAGAGAAGGCCTTTGACCGTGTATGTCATTACATTCTTTTTAAAATCTTCGAACATGTCTGTGTTGGGGAAGCAATTTTAAAAAGGGTTAAAATAGATTATAGTAACTGTACCACGAAAGTGGTTGATTACAGAGAGCTCACAGACAGAATTGCCGTGAGAGCATCTTGCAGCAAGGCTGCCTATTGTCACCGCTACTTTTCGCTCTGCAGCTAGAGCCACTTTTCCGCAATGTAATAAACAGCTCTATTCGTGGTTTTGAACTAGAAGCATGTGAAATTAAATTCTTGGCTTATGGCGTTGATGTGGCAATTTTTTGTACCGATCACAGCTGCATAGAACTTGCGACGTCGGTTGTTCGTAGGTTTTGTGATGTAACCAATAGCGTTGTTAATCTGTACAAATGTGCGGGCCATTGGCATGGGAACTGGACATCAGTGCCTTTGTTTCATGCAGGTGTAAAATGATCATGTCCCTTCTAAATACCTAGGTGTTCCTCTTGACAAGTATCGAGATAACGATGGCTTTTGGAAGGAGAAAATGCAAGAACTGTCCACGCGTACACAGATATGGTAGGTAATGGAGTTGTCTATATTCGCGCGAGCAAACATATGTAGTGTATACCTGGTTTTAAAACTGTGCTATATGTTGCAGGTCCTTTCGTGCTCTCGACTTAACATTCAAAAGTTTCATCACTTCTTCGCCGTTTTTGTTTGGTAGGTCTCATAGGAGAGGACTAAACATGATAATTTATTTTTGCGTTTGAGAAAAGGGGGTCTTCCTTTGCCATGCTTGTACCTAATGCAGGTGGTGTCAAGATTTATATTTCTTCGAGATCAACAGAACCCTTTCCTGCGGGCTTTTATTCAAGTGAGGCTTTCTTCGGTTTTGCCAAACTATGTTATTTCCAATGTAGATGGGATATAAAGCAGTGCAAGTAGATTTCTGAAAGAAGCGGTATTTGCTTTCCAATTTCTAAATGCTGGGTTCAGTTTGGAATACCTTTGAAATATCACGCGTAAGAAATTGCTAAAAGATTTGCTTGACTGTGTCTTCCCTGAACCAATATATCGATCTCTGTATAGTGGAGACCAAGAAGGAAATGTTTAAAAGAGGAAGGAAAATGGTAGTGCCAGCGGATGTGAAGACGTTTTTCATCAAGCTGCACACCGATACGTTGCCGGTGAAAACATGGATGGAGGAGAAGGGATTGTTTTTAACATTTGGTGCTGACTGCTTGTTATGTCACAAACCAGAGTCAATAGAACACATCTTTATTGATTGCTGGGATGCGCCGCTCTTTTGGGACGTGCTCCAGCGTACAATAAACACTTACCCTCGACGCCATATGGGATACGATTCCTGGACATTGAGCCGGCTCTTCATAAATAATATGTAATTTTCCTCCTTGCCTGCACAGCATTTGGCGAAGCAGGATTGCTGTACGACACTGTGATGCAGGTGCCTGGTCTGTCCGAGATTACTTCAGAGAAAACATATTTAAGCTGCGTGAAGTGTACAAGAAGCTATGTTTTGGAGATGAATTTATCGAGCTGATGGGACAGTTGTATTTTTTGAAACAGTTTTGATATTCACACGTGAGTGAAACGCATGTCCGCTCTTGATGTTTGAGAATGTAGCGCAGAACATGTTTGTGATCTGTTGCCAACTGTCAAAACAGGCAATAAAGACAAAAAAAAATTCCTTCGTGGTGGAGTGGTAGCGTCTCCGCCTCAAACGCGAAAGGTCCTGGTTTGATTCAGAGCCTCGGCACTGTTTTTTTATTCAGTGAGTGTGCGGGGGGTTTCAGTGGCTCCCATAGATGCCGCCACCGAATACGTTGGTTAGCAGTTAAGCGCAGGCTTTGTTAAGGCGCGTTTATACTCCGGCGTAATGCGCGCGAGCGCGCGCTGCTCGGCGACGTCACGTCGGCCAAAGCGAATTGCCCCGCCGCGGTGGCTCAGTGATTAGGGCGCTCGACTACTGATCCGGAGTTCCCGGGTTCGAACCCGACCGCGGCGGCTGCGTTTTTATGGAGGAAAAACGCTAAGGCGCCCGTGTGCTGTGCGATATCAGTGCACGTTAAAGATCCCCAGGTGGTCGAAATTATTCCGGAGCCCTCCACTACGGCACCTCTTCTTCCTTTCTTCTTTCACTCCCTCCTTTATTCCTTCCCTTACGGCGCGGTTCAGGTGTCCAAAGATATATGAGACAGATACTGCGCCATTTCCTTTCCCCAAAAAAACCAATTATTATTATTATTACACCCTCTTGACCGCCGACGCGTTCGGCGTCTTCGGCGCACCCTGACCGCACTGGCGAATACTTGGAAGACGTCTCTATTGCGCGCCGAGTGCGCCAGCCGCCGCCAGCTCGGCTAGACCGGTTCGTCTCCGCGGCTAGGCGCATTGTGACGTCATGTGCCTCCTCGGAACACTGCCATGGCGAAATCGCAAGTTCGCGGCCAGTAAAGCATTGGCTTTAATACACCTGTTTTTGTGCCAGCTATGCAGCGGCACGCGTGGAGCGGGTTAGTTCGGCAGACAATGCGCGAAAGAGTAGCGGTTGCCTTTTGCTTAAGCCAGTCGGTGTTTGCATTTTAATTTATGATGCTTAACGTTCCAAAGCAACTCAGGCTATGATGAATGCCGTAGTGGTCTACAGATAAATTCGACCACCTGGGGTTCTCAGACGTGCACTGACATTGTACCTGACATCGGCCTCTAGCATTTCGTCTCCACCGAAATGCAACCGACGCGGCAGGGATCGAACCCGCGTCTTTCGGGTCAGCAGCCGAGCACCATAACCAATGAGCCACCGCGGTGGCAGGCGCGCTGGTGAGGAGCAGACATTACAGTAAGTGATTACTGCCGTGAAATTACAGTAATTAGACTTAAAATTACTGTAATTAGTTTGAATTTTAATGCATTACTTTTATGGAGAAGCAATTTAGCAATGTAATGATTACTTTAGATCAGTAATTTCGCGGTAAAATTATTTATTCAGAAAAAAAATTCTTAAAATGGATAGCTCCCCTTGGTGTCGGCAAACCTTTGCTCTGCAATGCCGAATAGGGCGCTTCGAAAGCAGGAACGATGCGCAGTTAGCCTATCCCTGTGTAACGGCAGGAGTGCACGTGTTGCGAGCCTCTCCCAAGCAGAAAGCGCGTTTCGCGGGCTTAAGACGAGCTATGTAAGCGCGCGCAGAGTAGCTTCCATTGCGACTCCTGCCAATGGCACTGCGTTGCCCCGTAACGCTCGTACGAGATGAGGGGGAGGTGGAAACACGGACGGCGTGAACGCCCCCCAATGGTAGCTGCGATGATGTGGATAGTACCGCCGAATCAAATTAGGGGAGAAACTAAAGCTCCGTAATTGAGGGTTTGACACGATAGCGCAATGGGTTAATTCCCATGTATACAGAAGGTCATTGTCTAATTTACATTCGTAGATCCCTGGAAGTGCTCATATCCCTGATGCGGCAATAGATCGGGCTTCGCAGGCTTCCCGTATGCCTTTATTCTTCGCTACAGCGGTGGCTGTCTTCGGCGCGTCCATCGCGTCAGCCCTGAGTTAGACGTTGAAGACAACCGAGTTGTGGAATCCATGAGTGCGTTGCTTCTACCTCTAGAACGCAGACTGCGGGCGACGTCCGCTTCGTGGTTATCGATAACACCGGCCTTCCTTTCGGGTCATTTGCGTGACTTCATATGGTGCCTGGAATTATGCCTCTCGCTCTTCCTACTCAACTTATCCCTAATCACACTACCACAGAAACTGGCCGCAATAAAGAGTCTACAACACAACGCTGCCCGAAGAAACCCGGGTTCGAGTGAACCCCTGCGCCACGACAACTGGTGGAAGCGGTGGGGTCCGCAGCCTGGATGCCCCAACAACTGTGGATCAGCGATGGGGATCTTAATCTACAAGCGACATCTGCATGGAAGCTGCGGGAGTGACGGCGTCAGCCATACTCGACAGGGTGAGTGCCCGATATTTGCCACTCATTTCGCCAGACCGCATACCACAGGCAGATGTAAGGGGTTGGATTTTGGTTTTCTGGGCAATGAAAATTTGGCATTTGTGTTTTGATCGCTTCCAGCTGGAGCTTGTAATTTAGTGGAGATTAGCAGCACGAGGTGTGATCCGCGATGGACAAGTTCAAAGTAGAGGAGCTCCTTGAAATTCTGGAACATCTGGGCATTCCAGTAGGCCCCACTAAATCAAGATAAGCTATATGGGACACTATGCGGGCAGAGGTGGTAACGGTCGAGGAGGGAGGCGAGACATGGGAATTGATTCTAGAGTGAAGGCTTCGCGAGGAGAAGGCATAAGAAAAAAGAAAACTTCGCGAGGCACGAGAATTGCACGAGAGAGAATTGGAGGCGAAGTATAGTGAGATACGGGCTGAGCTATAAAAAGTACGCGAGCAACAGCAGCAGCAGCTCACGCGTAAATTTCAGTTGCAGAGATCGAAAAGAGCGACAGCCTGTTTAAAAATTTTCAAGCAGGAGAAAATTTCGTAACTTTCCTCGAAAAATTCGAGTTGTTCTGCGTTATCGAAGAGCTAGACCAGTACTACTGGTCAACAATGTTGGTGACTATCCTCCCATGTGATGTCGGCGGCGTACTTGCGCGCCTCTCCGACGAGGAGGTCGACAATTATGAGACCGCGAAAAGAGCACTTTAGAGTTACTTTGGCATTCGTGGAGAATCGGACTCCAAAATACGAAAGGTTTTTTGTTTTTTCGTTTTTCGTTGTCTTCTCGCGTGTGGTGTGGGTTGGACAGTGCCCTCCGTGAGACCGAATGCTGACGACGCCCCTGCGGAGAAATTCCCGGCACGGTGGGCGTATTCTCAAGTGAGAAAACCCAACCGGAACCCTCAGGGGCAAGCTAGGCTTAGCTCGGCGCTGCCGAGCGAGGCCGCGCTACGCGTCTGCATGGATTCTGCGTTGTCGACGAGAGCTACGCGGATGCCCGCTGTGTTGCCACCTGACGCAGCCTCCACGTCCACGCAATCGTCAGCGCCTCTGGGCCTCCAGCCTGAGCCGTCTTCCGATGCTACGACTTTGGCCTGTGACATGGACTGCTCTACCACCTCCGTGCCCGTGGCACTCCCTCAAGAAACTGTGCCCGTCGCGCCAGTTCAGTATTCCCACCATAGGTCGTCACCAGCGTCTGAGCCTCCTCCACAGATGCCTCCCGTGAGTCAAGGCTCTCTTCCCCCTGCTGCGAACTCGTTCCGCGTTACCATCAAGTCTACATTGCGCTTTGATAAGACTTCCATCCCTGCCCGGAATGTTCAAGCCACAATTGACCACGCTCTTGGCTCTTCGAACTGCTGTGGGTTTGTCGTCCATCGCCCATCGAACACCATCACGGTAAACTTGTCATCCTTGATGGACGCCCAGTAACTTTGCGGAGTTACGCGGATCCCCCTGGATGACAGCAGGCATGTCCCGGTGCAGATATATTTTGCATCTGGTTCTGACACGCTCCGCTGCATGGTTTATCATGTCGACAGCACGAGCCCTCCCGAGGAGGTGCGCGCAAATATTCGCTGCTCAACTCATGTTGTACTGCAAGCACGGCCTATGGGTCGCCGGGGCTCATACCTGCTCATCCTGCAAGGCCCGTTGACTCTTCCGAAGTACCTTACCTACCACGGTGCTATCGTCAAACCACACCCCTTCCGACCACGTCGTATTTTTTGTTATCACTGCCACAAAGAAGGACATATGCAAAATACCTGCCCTAATCCAGCAGCTGTGGCCGACATGAATACACCAAAAGTTCATTGTGCCCTGTGCAAATCGCTGGACCATGACATTCGCTCCCCCACTTGTCCAAAGAAGAAGCAAGCGAAGAAGTTTCACAAGTCGCATGCAAGAATGGATGTTCTTACAAGTAATCGCTTTGCAGCTCTCACATGTGACGACAACCACTTCACTGAACTTCCTTTATCTGGGCCCGCTGCTCACCATACGTCTCCTCACCAGCGTACATATGCACAAGCGGCTCACCTTCCCGGATCAAATGGTACGCCAAAACGTCCAGTGCATCCATCACATGTGGATACCACAGACGAAGACACAGCTTTAGACAGTGCAATCGCGGAGGCTCGCCGCCGACTAGACGAACTCACCCAGCGCCGGGAACAGCGTCGTTCTCAATCCTCTCGAAGAATTCTGATAACTCGGGAGCAATCATCAGAGGAATCACCTAGGGTAAGCACTGGCCCACAATCAGGTGCCGACCACCTGTTAGCCGTGACTACCCCGACAGTGGATAAGATATTAGCGCTGATGAAGCAGGTGACATCCCTCATCGTGGAAGCTCTTCGGCCTCGTCATGGATAGCGCATCATCATCGGTGGTGGTGCAGTGGAACTGTCGAGGATTCGCTAATAAGGCCTCTGAAGTGAACATCCGCCTTCGCGACGGAAAGCTGAGGGCATGGGCGTTCCTACTGCAAGAGCGTAATGCACTCCCACGCCTTTCAGGCTTCTGCGCATACCATTCAACCCGCCGCGGTGGCTCAGTGGTTAGGGCGCTCGACTACAGTTCCGGAGTTCCCGGGTTCGAACCCGACCGCGGCGGCTGCGTTTTTACGGAGGAAAAACGCTAAGGCGCCCGTGTGCTGTGCGATGTCAGTGCACGTTAAAAGATCCCCAGGTGGTCGAAATTATTCCGGAGCCCTTCACTACGGCACCTCTTTTTCCTTTCTTCTTTCACTCCCTCCTTTATCCCTTCCCTTACGGCGTGGTTCAGGTGTCCAACGATATATGAGACAGATACTGCGCCATTTCCTTTCCCCAAAAACCAAACAAAACAAATGAGCCGACGGCGTTCATAAAGTTCATTGTCACAACTTTGCAAAGGCCGTTCATTTTCACAAACGGAAAGGCGCACAACCGGCTCCGTGGGTCAGTGGAGACCTCAATCTCGCTTTCACTTTGTATATCTTGAATAAGCCGGTCTAAACCACATTAATTTTTTCACTCCCTCAGCTTTTTTTCAATTGCGCTTTTAAGAGCGTTAGCTCTTATCGCATTTCGAGATTTCGCGGGGTCTGCTACCACACAGATATCACAGCGCAATCTGTGGCAGGAATTACTCATCACGTTTCCAGATTTCGTTGTGTCTGCTACCACTTTGAAATCACAGCGTCATCTGTTGCAGCAACTAGAAAACAGCACATGTCGCATTCTTGTAGCGCTATCTACAATGTATACATTCGTTCCGCTATATATACTCCGACAAGTGACACCCTTTCGGGGACAGTTCTGCACCGAATTTGGTAGGCAAATAAAACCCTATGGGTTGTGGTACAGAAATAAAACAACACTTAAATAATAGTAAAAACCTTATGGGTGTACAGAAATAAAACCACACTTAAATAATAGGTTAGATTTGCGTGTACGCAGTTACTAATTGAAGAGTTACCATATCCCACTGGAAGCCGAATTCTGGGCAAACCTTGACCCCCCAAACGAAGCAAATTCCGTTTGCGACCTATATCGAGGGGGTATAACTCGACAACGGGTAGGCGTGCACAGTAATTTTTCTGATAGATGGCGCTAGGCGTCTATCGCTCTGCTAGCTGGAAAAGTTACGCTACTTTTCCGAGCCATTCAGGGTTTTCTTCATTGGCCTCGCTGGATGCGGAAAGACTTTTGTTGTACGCATGGCCAATAAAGCAAACGCTCGTTACTTCAACGTCTTCAAGACGGTGGCGGCCTTCCTTTTTTATTCTGCTCTCTTGAATTGGCTGCTAGCACGCCTTTTCTTGACTAAAAATCTTCTTGTAAAATGAAAATTGGTTTTCGGAGAAAGGAAATGGCGCAGTATCTGTCTCATATCGGTGGACACCTGAACCTCGCCGTAAGAGAAGGGAAAGAGGATGGAATGAAAGAAGAAAGGGGTGCCGTAGTGGAGGGCTCCGGAATAATTTCGACCACCTGGGGATCATCTTTTCCTCCGGGCCAGATAAGCGCAGGTACGCAGGCGAAGCGTGATATGCAGGCCGTAATGACTGCAGTAAAACTGTAACAAAACAGGTATTTTGAGAAGTTTATTAAAAGATACTGCGCAAGAGTTGGAGATCCATTCATGGCTTGTTTACCTGATTGCTGGTTTACTTGTTCTGAAGCATAGAACCTTGAGCAGATTTCACATGTTTGAGCACACCTTCTTGGGTGAGGTAAGATGGCTTCTGCAGTGGTAGAAACAAAGCAGTGGTTTGAATACAGTTGTAAGTGCAGTTATAATGGGTTGTTGTCTGGATCGACCCACACTGTTACGCCGTCCACATAGATCGCGAACCCGCCTACACGCCAAACGTCATCCGTAAATGGCTCACCGGCCCTCATTGTTCACAGTTCCGCAAGGGACGCGACGACCTCGTCGCCTAGCATGGTTTTCCCACCGATGGCGAGGAATTTCGTGCATTAACCAGAGCCGTAGCGAACGGCATCTGGGAAGATGTTGGCAAATATGCTAAGTAGCCTCTACAAAGCAGTGTAAAGCGTGACTAGACCACCCATGCCGTCCCTTCACCCATACTTTCCCTTTCCTTAACAACCCAATTCTCCAACAAACGGCCTTGAGCCTCCCTTTCTAAATAAACAGCTCATTCATTCATTCATTCATTCATTGTCTGTCTGCAGTGAAACAGCGTATTTGCTTCAGTGCTGGGCGCCCATATAAAGCAGAAAAATTGGTGATGGCCGAGCTCTGTTAGGCCAGGATACACGTAGCGAAAGCGCGGAGACTTCTGCATCGCAAGAGCGCATTCACTAGATGCGCCTTTATTCATGGTTAAACCTTGAGCCGTCGTGGCGGAACTTCTTTTAGAAACAAAGAACGTGCTACAAAAAGTTTCGCCACGACGGCCCAAGCTTTAACCATGAATAAAGTCGCATCTGGTGAATGCACTCTTCGGATGCAGAAGTCTCCACGCTTTCGCTACGTGCATCCTGGCCTAACAGAGCTAGGCCATCAGCAAATTTTCTGTAGTAATAGTGATTATAAAATTTTTATGAAAGTATTAGCCAAACGTTTACAGTCAATTATGGACATTTTGATTGGCCCCACCTGGTGTGTGGAATTCAAGGGCGGACTATCTTCACAAATGTTCATGTCACTCCAAGTATACTGGAATGCTGTCACGCTGAATTTAGGCGCGTCGCAATGTTGCAGATTGATTTAGAGAAGGCCTTTGACCGTGTATGTCATTACATTCTTTTTAAAATCTTCGAACATGTCTGTGTTGGGGAAGCAATTTTAAAAAGGGTTAAAATAGATTATAGTAACTGTACCACGAAAGTGGTTGATTACAGAGAGCTCACAGACAGAATTGCCGTGAGAGCATCTTGCAGCAAGGCTGCCTATTGTCACCGCTACTTTTCGCTCTGCAGCTAGAGCCACTTTTCCGCAATGTAATAAACAGCTCTATTCGTGGTTTTGAACTAGAAGCATGTGAAATTAAATTCTTGGCTTATGGCGTTGATGTGGCAATTTTTTGTACCGATCACAGCTGCATAGAACTTGCGACGTCGGTTGTTCGTAGGTTTTGTGATGTAACCAATAGCGTTGTTAATCTGTACAAATGTGCGGGCCATTGGCATGGGAACTGGACATCAGTGCCTTTGTTTCATGCAGGTGTAAAATGATCATGTCCCTTCTAAATACCTAGGTGTTCCTCTTGACAAGTATCGAGATAACGATGGCTTTTGGAAGGAGAAAATGCAAGAACTGTCCACGCGTACACAGATATGGTAGGTAATGGAGCTGTCTATATTCGCGCGAGCAAACATATGTAGTGTATACCTGGTTTTAAAACTGTGCTATATGTTGCAGGTCCTTTCGTGCTCTCGACTTAACATTCAAAAGTTTCATCACTTCTTCGCCGTTTTTGTTTGGTAGGTCTCATAGGAGAGGACTAAACATGATAATTTATTTTTGCGTTTGAGAAAAGGGGGTCTTCCTTTGCCATGCTTGTACCTAATGCAGGTGGTGTCAAGATTTATATTTCTTCGAGATCAACAGAACCCTTTCCTGCGGGCTTTTATTCAAGTGAGGCTTTCTTCGGTTTTGCCAAACTATGTTATTTCCAATGTAGATGGGATATAAAGCAGTGCAAGTAGATTTCTGAAAGAAGTGGTATTTGCTTTCCAATTTCTAAATGCTGGGTTCAGTTTGGAATACCTTTGAAATATCACGCGTAAGAAATTGCTAAAAGATTTGCTTGACTGTGTCTTCCCTGAACCAATATATCGATCTCTGTATAGTGGAGACCAAGAAGGAAATGTTTTAAAAAGAGGAAGGAAAATGGTAGTGCCAGCGGGTGTGAAGACGTTTTTCATCAAGCTGCACACCGATACGTTGCCGGTGAAAACATGGATGGAGGAGAAGGGATTGTTTTTAACATTTGGTGCTGACTGCTTGTTATGTCACAAACCAGAGTCAATAGAACACATCTTTATTGATTGCTGGGATGCGCCGCTCTTTTGGGACGTGCTCCAGCGTACAATAAACACTTACCCTCGACGCCATATGGGATACGATTCCTGGACATTGAGCCGGCTCTTCATAAATAATATGTAATTTTCCTCCTTGCCTGCACAGCATTTGGCGAAGCAGGATTGCTGTACGACACTGTGATGCAGGTGCCTGGTCTGTCCGAGATTACTTCAGAGAAAACATATTTAAGCTGCGTGAAGTGTACAAGAAGCTATGTTTTGGAGATGAATTTATCGAGCTGATGGGACAGTTGTATTCTTTGAAACAGTTTTGATATTCACACGTGAGTGAAACGCATGTCCGCTCTTGATGTTTGAGAATGTAGCGCAGAACATGTTTGTGATCTGTTGCCAACTGTCAAAACAGGCAATAAAGACAAAAAAAATTCCTTCGTGGTGGAGTGGTAGCGTCTCCGCCTCAAACGCGAAAGGTCCTGGTTTGATTCAGAGCCTCGGCACTGTTTTTTTATTCAGTGAGTGTGCGGGGGGTTTCAGTGGCTCCCATAGATGCCGCCACCGAATACGTTGGTTAGCAGTTAAGCGCAGGCTTTGTTAAGGCGCGTTTATACTCCGGCGTAATGCGCGCGAGCGCGCGCTGCTCGGCGACGTCACGTCGGCCAAAGCGAATTGCCCCGCCGCGGTGGCTCAGTGGTTAGGGCGCTCGACTACTGATCCGGAGTTCCCGGGTTCGAACCCGACCGCGGCGGCTGCGTTTTTATGGAGGAAAAACGCTAAGGCGCCCGTGTGCTGTGCGATATCAGTGCACGTTAAAGATCCCCAGGTGGTCGAAATTATTCCGGAGCCCTCCACTACGGCACCTCTTCTTCCTTTCTTCTTTCACTCCCTCCTTTATTCCTTCCCTTACGGCGCGGTTCAGGTGTCCAAAGATATATGAGACAGATACTGCGCCATTTCCTTTCCCCAAAAAACCAATTATTATTATTATTACACCCTCTTGACCGCCGACGCGTTCGGCGTCTTCGGCGCACCCTGACCGCACTGGCGAATACTTGGAAGACGTCTCTATTGCGCGCCGAGTGCGCCAGCCGCCGCCAGCTCGGCTAGACCGGTTCGTCTCCGCGGCTAGGCGCATTGTGACGTCATGTGCCTCCTCGGAACACTGCCATGGCGAAATCACAAGTTCGCGGCCAGTAAAGCATTGGCTTTAATACACCTGTTTTTGTGCCAGCTATGCAGCGGCACGCGTGGAGCGGGTTAGTTCGGCAGACAATGCGCGAAAGAGTAGCGGTTGCCTTTTGCTTAAGCCAGTCGGTGTTTGCATTTTAATTTATGATGCTTAACGTTCCAAAGCAACTCAGGCTATGATGAATGCCGTAGTGGTCTACAGATAAATTCGACCACCTGGGGTTCTCAGACGTGCACTGACATTGTACCTGACATCGGCCTCTAGCATTTCGTCTCCACCGAAATGCAACCGACGCGGCAGGGATCGAACCCGCGTCTTTCGGGTCAGCAGCCGAGCACCATAACTAATGAGCCACCGCGGTGGCAGGCGCGCTGGTGAGGAGCAGACATTACAGTAAGTGATTACTGCCGTGAAATTACAGTAATTAGACTTAAAATTACTGTAATTAGTTTGAATTTTAATGCATTACTTTTATGGAGAAGCAATTTAGCAATGTAATGATTACTTTAGATCAGTAATTTCGCGGTAAAATTATTTATTCAGAAAAAAAATTCTTAAAATGGATAGCTCCCCTTGGTGTCGGCAAACCTTTGCTCTGCAATGCCGAATAGGGCGCTTCGAAAGCAGGAACGATGCGCAGTTAGCCTATCCCTGTGTAACGGCAGGAGTGCACGTGTTGCGAGCCTCTTCCAAGCAGAAAGCGCGTTTCGCGGGCTTAAGACGAGCTATGTAAGCGCGCGCAGAGTAGCTTCCATTGCGACTCCTGCCAATGGCACTGCGTTGCCCCGTAACGCTCGTACGAGATGAGGGGGAGGTGGAAACACGGACGGCGTGAACGCCCCCCAATGGTAGCTGCGATGATGTGGATAGTACCGCCGAATCAAATTAGGGGAGAAACTAAAGCTCCGTAATTGAGGGTTTGACACGATAGCGCAATGGGTTAATTCCCATGTATACAGAAGGTCATTGTCTAATTTACATTCGTAGATCCCTGGAAGTGCTCATATCCCTGATGCGGCAATAGATCGGGCTTCGCAGGCTTCCCGTATGCCTTTATTCTTCCCTACAGCGGTGGCTGTCATCGGCGCGTCCATCGCGTCAGCCCTGAGTTAGACGTTGAAGCAAACCGAGTTGTGGAATCCATGAGTGCGTTGCTTCTACCTCTAGAACGCAGACTGCGGGCGACGTCCGCTTCGTAGTTATCGATAACACCGGCCTTCCTTTCGGGTCATTTGCGTGACTTCATATGGTGCCTGGAATTATGCCTCTCGCTCTTCCTACTCAACTTATCCCTAATCACACTACCACAGAAACTGGCCGCAATAAAGAGTCTACAACACAACGCTGCCCGAAGAAACCCGGGTTCGAGTGAACCCCTGCGCCACGACAACTGGTGGAAGCGGTGGGGTCCGCAGCCTGGATGCCCCAACAACTGTGGATCAGCGATGGGGATCTTAATCTACAAGCGACATCTGCATGGAAGCTGCGGGAGTGACGGCGTCAGCCATACTCGACAGGGTGAGTGCCCGATATTTGCCACTCATTTCGCCAGACCGCATACCACAGGCAGATGTAAGGGGTTGGATTTTGGTTTTCTGGGCAATGAAAATTTGGCATTTGTGTTTTGATCGCTTCCAGCTGGAGCTTGTAATTTAGTGGAGATTAGCAGCACGAGGTGTGATCCGCGATGGACAAGTTCAAAGTAGAGGAGCTCCTTGAAATTCTGGAACATCTGGGCATTCCAGTAGGCCCCACTAAATCAAGATAAGCTATATGGGACACTATGCGGGCAGAGGTGGTAACGGTCGAGGAGGGAGGCGAGACATGGGAATTGATTCTAGAGTGAAGGCTTCGCGAGGAGAAGGCATAAGAAAAAAGAAAACTTCGCGAGGCACGAGAATTGCACGAGAGAGAATTGGAGGCGAAGTATAGTGAGATACGGGCTGAGCTATAAAAAGTACGCGAGCAACAGCAGCAGCAGCTCACGCGTAAATTTCAGTTGCAGAGATCGAAAAGAGCGACAGCCTGTTTAAAAATTTCAAGCAGGAGAAAATTTCGTAACTTTCCTCGAAAAATTCGAGTTGTTCTGCGTTATCGAAGAGCTAGACCAGTACTACTGGTCAACAATGTTGGTGACTATCCTCCCATGTGATGTCGGCGGCGTACTTGCGCGCCTCTCCGACGAGGAGGTCGACAATTATGAGACCGCGAAAAGAGCACTTTAGAGTTACTTTGGCATTCGTGGAGAATCGGACTCCAAAATACGAAAGGTTTTTTGTTTTTTCGTTTTTCGTTGTCTTCTCGCGTGTGGTGTGGGTTGGACAGTGCCCTCCGTGAGACCGAATGCTGACGACGCCCCTGCGGAGAAATTCCCGGCACGGTGGGCGTATTCTCAAGTGAGAAAACCCAACCGGAACCCTCAGGGGCAAGCTAGGCTTAGCTCGGCGCTGCCGAGCGAGGCCGCGCTACGCGTCTGCATGGATTCTGCGTTGTCGACGAGAGCTACGCGGATGCCCGCTGTGTTGCCACCTGACGCAGCCTCCACGTCCACGCAATCGTCAGCGCCTCTGGGCCTCCAGCCTGAGCCGTCTTCCGATGCTACGACTTTGGCCTGTGACATGGACTGCTCTACCACCTCCGTGCCCGTGGCACTCCCTCAAGAAACTGTGCCCGTCGCGCCAGTTCAGTATTCCCACCATAGGTCGTCACCAGCGTCTGAGCCTCCTCCACAGATGCCTCCCGTGAGTCAAGGCTCTCTTCCCCCTGCTGCGAACTCGTTCCGCGTTACCATCAAGTCTACATTGCGCTTTGATAAGACTTCCATCGCTGCCCGGAATGTTCAAGCCACAAGTGACCACGCTCTTGGCTCTTCGAACTGCTGTGGGTTTGTCGTCCATCGCCCATCGAACACCATCACGGTAAACTTGTCATCCTTGATGGACGCCCAGTAACTTTGCGGAGTTACGCGGATCCCCCTGGATGACAGCAGGCATGTCCCGGTGCAGATATATTTTGCATCTGGTTCTGACACGCTCCGCTGCATGGTTTATCATGTCGACAGCACGAGCCCTCCCGAGGAGGTGCGCGCAAATATTCGCTGCTCAACTCATGTTGTACTGCAAGCACGGCCTATGGGTCGCCGGGGCTCATACCTGCTCATCCTGCAAGGCCCGTTGACTCTTCCGAAGTACCTTACCTACCACGGTGCTATCGTCAAACCACACCCCTTCCGACCACGTCGTATTTTTTGTTATCACTGCCACAAAGAAGGACATATGCAAAATACCTGCCCTAATCCAGCAGCTGTGGCCGACATGAATACACCAACAGTTCATTGTGCCCTGTGCAAATCGCTGGACCATGACATTCGCTCCCCCACTTGTCCAAAGAAGAAGCAAGCGAAGAAGTTTCACAAGTCGCATGCAAGAATGGATGTTCTTACAAGTAATCGCTTTGCAGCTCTCACATGTGACGACAACCACTTCACTGAACTTCCTTTATCTGGGGCCGCTGCTCACCATACGTCTCCTCACCAGCGTACATATGCACAAGCGGCTCACCTTCCCGGATCAAATGGTACGCCAAAACGTCCAGTGCATCCATCACATGTGGATACCACAGACGAAGACACAGCTTTAGACAGTGCAATCGCGGAGGCTCGCCGCCGACTAGACGAACTCACCCAGCGCCGGGAACAGCGTCGTTCTCAATCCTCTCGAAGAATTCTGATAACTCGGGAGCAATCATCAGAGGAATCACCTAGGGTAAGCACTGGCCCACAATCAGGTGCCGACCACCTGTTAGCCGTGACTACCCCGACAGTGGATAAGATATTAGCGCTGATGAAGCAGGTGACATCCCTCATCGTGGAAGCTCTTCGGCCTCGTCATGGATAGCGCATCATCATCGGTGGTGGTGCAGTGGAACTGTCGAGGATTCGCTAATAAGGCCTCTGAAGTGAACATCCGCCTTCGCGACGGAAAGCTGAGGGCATGGGCGTTCCTACTGCAAGAGCGTAATGCACTCCCACGCCTTTCAGGCTTCTGCGCATACCATTCAACCCGCCGCGGTGGCTCAGTGGTTAGGGCGCTCGACTACAGTTCCGGAGTTCCCGGGTTCGAACCCGACCGCGGCGGCTGCGTTTTTACGGAGGAAAAACGCTAAGGCGCCCGTGTGCTGTGCGATGTCAGTGCACGTTAAAAGATCCCCAGGTGGTCGAAATTATTCCGGAGCCCTTCACTACGGCACCTCTTTTTCCTTTCTTCTTTCACTCCCTCCTTTATCCCTTCCCTTACGGCGTGGTTCAGGTGTCCAACGATATATGAGACAGATACTGCGCCATTTCCTTTCCCCAAAAACCAAACAAAACAAATGAGCCGACGGCGTTCATAAAGTTCATTGTCACAACTTTGCAAAGGCCGTTCATTTTCACAAACGGAAAGGCGCACAACCGGCTCCGTGGGTCAGTGGAGACCTCAATCTCGCTTTCACTTTGTATATCTTGAATAAGCCGGTCTAAACCACATTAATTTTTTCACTCCCTCAGCTTTTTTTCAATTGCGCTTTCAAGAGCGTTAGCTCTTATCGCATTTCGAGATTTCGCGGGGGTCTGCTACCACACAGATATCACAGCGCAATCTGTGGCAGGAATTACTCATCACGTTTCCAGATTTCGTTGTGTCTGCTACCACTTTGAAATCACAGCGTCATCTGTTGCAGCAACTAGAAAACAGCACATGTCGCATTCTTGTAGCGCTATCTACAATGTATACATTCGTTCCGCTATATATACTCCGACAAGTGACACCCTTTCGGGGACAGTTCTGCACCGAATTTGGTAGGCAAATAAAACCCTATGGGTTGTGGTACAGAAATAAAACAACACTTAAATAATAGTAAAAACCTTATGGGTGTACAGAAATAAAACCACACTTAAATAATAGGTTAGATTTGCGTGTACGCAGTTACTAATTGAAGAGTTACCATATCCCACTGGAAGCCGAATTCTGGGCAAACCTTGACCCCCCAAACGAAGCAAATTCCGTTTGCGACCTATATCGAGGGGGTATAACTCGACAACGGGTAGGCGTGCACAGTAATTTTTCTGATAGATGGCGCTAGGCGTCTATCGCTCTGCTAGCTGGAAAAGTTACGCTACTTTTCCGAGCCATTCAGGGTTTTCTTCATTGGCCTCGCTGGATGCGGAAAGACTTTTGTTGTACGCATGGCCAATAAAGCAAACGCTCGTTACTTCAACGTCTTCAAGACGGTGGCGGCCTTCCTTTTTTATTCTGCTCTCTTGAATTGGCTGCTAGCACGCCTTTTCTTGACTAAAAATCTTCTTGTAAAATGAAAATTGGTTTTCGGAGAAAGGAAATGGCGCAGTATCTGTCTCATATCGGTGGACACCTGAACCTCGCCGTAAGAGAAGGGATAAAGGATGGAATGAAAGAAGAAAGGGGTGCCGTAGTGGAGGGCTCCGGAATAATTTCGACCACCTGGGGATCATCTTTTCCTCCGGGCCAGATAAGCGCAGGTACGCAGGCGAAGCGTGATATGCAGGCCGTAATGACTGCAGTAAAACTGTAACAAAACAGGTATTTTGAGAAGTTTATTAAAAGATACTGCGCAAGAGTTGGAGATCCATTCATGGCTTGTTTACCTGATTGCTGGTTTACTCGTTCTGAAGCATAGAACCTTGAGCAGATTTCACATGTTTGAGCACACCTTCTTGGGTGAGGTAAGATGGCTTCTGCAGTGGTAGAAACAAAGCAGTGGTTTGAATACAGTTGTAAGTGCAGTTATAATGGGTTGTTGTCTGGATCGACCCACACTGTTACGCCGTCCACATAGATCGCGAACCCGCCTACACGCCAAACGTCATCCGTAAATGGCTCACCGGCCCTCATTGTTCACAGTTCCGCAAGGGACGCGACGACCTCGTCGCCTAGCATGGTTTTCCCACCGATGGCGAGGAATTTCGTGCATTAACCAGAGCCGTAGCGAACGGCATCTGGGAAGATGTTGGCAAATATGCTAAGTAGCCTCTACAAAGCAGTGTAAAGCGTGACTAGACCACCCATGCCGTCCCTTCACCCATACTTTCCCTTTCCTTAACAACCCAATTCTCCAACAAACGGCCTTGAGCCTCCCTTTCTAAATAAACAGCTCATTCATTCATTCATTCATTCATTGTCTGTCTGCAGTGAAACAGCGTATTTGCTTCAGTGCTGGGCGCCCATATAAAGCAGAAAAATTGGTGATGGCCGAGCTCTGTTAGGCCAGGATACACGTAGCGAAAGCGCGGAGACTTCTGCATCGCAAGAGCGCATTCACTAGATGCGCCTTTATTCATGGTTAAACCTTGAGCCGTCGTGGCGGAACTTCTTTTAGAAACAAAGAACGTGCTACAAAAAGTTTCGCCACGACGGCCCAAGCTTTAACCATGAATAAAGTCGCATCTGGTGAATGCACTCTTCGGATGCAGAAGTCTCCACGCTTTCGCTACGTGCATCCTGGCCTAACAGAGCTAGGCCATCAGCAAATTTTCTGTAGTAATGGTGATTATAAAATTTTTATGAAAGTATTAGCCAAACGTTTACAGTCAATTATGGACATTTTGATTGGCCCCACCTGGTGTGTGGAATTCAAGGGCGGACTATCTTCACAAATGTTCATGTCACTCCAAGTATACTGGAATGCTGTCACGCTGAATTTAGGCGCGTCGCAATGTTGCAGATTGATTTAGAGAAGGCCTTTGACCGTGTATGTCATTACATTCTTTTTAAAATCTTCGAACATGTCTGTGTTGGGGAAGCAATTTTAAAAAGGGTTAAAATAGATTATAGTAACTGTACCACGAAAGTGGTTGATTACAGAGAGCTCACAGACAGAATTGCCGTGAGAGCATCTTGCAGCAAGGCTGCCTATTGTCACCGCTACTTTTCGCTCTGCAGCTAGAGCCACTTTTCCGCAATGTAATAAACAGCTCTATTCGTGGTTTTGAACTAGAAGCATGTGAAATTAAATTCTTGGCTTATGGCGTTGATGTGGCAATTTTTTGTACCGATCACAGCTGCATAGAACTTGCGACGTCGGTTGTTCGTAGGTTTTGTGATGTAACCAATAGCGTTGTTAATCTGTACAAATGTGCGGGCCATTGGCATGGGAACTGGACATCAGTGCCTTTGTTTCATGCAGGTGTAAAATGATCATGTCCCTTCTAAATACCTAGGTGTTCCTCTTGACAAGTATCGAGATAACGATGGCTTTTGGAAGGAGAAAATGCAAGAACTGTCCACGCGTACACAGATATGGTAGGTAATGGAGCTGTCTATATTCGCGCGAGCAAACATATGTAGTGTATACCTGGTTTTAAAACTGTGCTATATGTTGCAGGTCCTTTCGTGCTCTCGACTTAACATTCAAAAGTTTCATCACTTCTTCGCCGTTTTTGTTTGGTAGGTCTCATAGGAGAGGACTAAACATGATAATTTATTTTTGCGTTTGAGAAAAGGGGGTCTTCCTTTGCCATGCTTGTACCTAATGCAGGTGGTGTCAAGATTTATATTTCTTCGAGATCAACAGAACCCTTTCCTGCGGGCTTTTATTCAAGTGAGGCTTTCTTCGGTTTTGCCAAACTATGTTATTTCCAATGTATATGGGATATAAAGCAGTGCAAGTAGATTTCTGAAAGAAGTGGTATTTGCTTTCCAATTTCTAAATGCTGGGTTCAGTTTGGAATACCTTTGAAAACACACGCGTAAGAAATTGCTAAAAGATTTGCTTGACTGTGTCTTCCCTGAACCAATATATCGATCTCTGTATAGTGGAGACCAAGAAGAAAATGTTTTAAAAAGAGGAAGGAAAATGGTAGTGCCAGCGGGTGTGAAGACGTTTTTCATCAAGCTGCACACCGATACGTTGCCGGTGAAAACATGGATGGAGGAGAAGGGATTGTTTTTAACATTTGGTGCTGACTGCTTGTTATGTCACAAACCAGAGTCAATAGAACACATCTTTATTGATTGCTGGGATGCGCCGCTCTTTTGGGACGTGCTCCAGCGTACAATAAACACTTACCCTCGACGCCATATGGGATACGATTCCTGGACATTGAGCCGGCTCTTCATAAATAATATGTAATTTTCCTCCTTGCCTGCACAGCATTTGGCGAAGCAGGATTGCTGTACGACACTGTGATGCAGGTGCCTGGTCTGTCCGAGATTACTTCAGAGAAAACATATTTAAGCTGCGTGAAGTGTACAAGAAGCTATGTTTTGGAGATGAATTTATCGAGCTGATGGGACAGTTGTATTCTTTGAAACAGTTTTGATATTCACACGTGAGTGAAACGCATGTCCGCTCTTGATGTTTGAGAATGTAGCGCAGAACATGTTTGTGATCTGTTGCCAACTGTCAAAACAGGCAATAAAGACAAAAAAAATTTCTTCGTGGTGGAGTGGTAGCGTCTCCGCCTCAAACGCGAAAGGTCCTGGTTTGATTCAGAGCCTCGGCACTGTTTTTTTATTCAGTGAGTGTGCGGGGGGTTTCAGTGGCTCCCATAGATGCCGCCACCGAATACGTTGGTTAGCAGTTAAGCGCAGGCTTTGTTAAGGCGCGTTTTCCGGCGTAATGCGCGCGAGCGCGCGCTGCTCGGCGACGTCACGTCGGCCAAAGCGAATTGCCCCGCCGCGGTGGCTCAGTGGTTAGGGCGCTCGACTACTGATCCGGAGTTCCCGGGTTCGAACCCGACCGCGGCGGCTGCGTTTTTATGGAGGAAAAACGCTAAGGCGCCCGTGTGCTGTGCGATATCAGTGCACGTTAAAGATCCCCAGGTGGTCGAAATTATTCCGGAGCCCTCCACTACGGCACCTCTTCTTCCTTTCTTCTTTCACTCCCTCCTTTATTCCTTCCCTTACGGCGCGGTTCAGGTGTCCAAAGATATATGAGACAGATACTGCGCCATTTCCTTTCCCCAAAAAAACCAATTATTATTATTATTACACCCTCTTGACCGCCGACGCGTTCGGCGTCTTCGGCGCACCCTGACCGCACTGGCGAATACTTGGAAGACGTCTCTATTGCGCGCCGAGTGCGCCAGCCGCCGCCAGCTCGGCTAGACCGGTTCGTCTCCGCGGCTAGGCGCATTGTGACGTCATGTGCCTCCTCGGAACACTGCCATGGCGAAATCGCAAGTTCGCGGCCAGTAAAGCATTGGCTTTAATACACCTGTTTTTGTGCCAGCTATGCAGCGGCACGCGTGGAGCGGGTTAGTTCGGCAGACAATGCGCGAAAGAGTAGCGGTTGCCTTTTGCTTAAGCCAGTCGGTGTTTGCATTTTAATTTATGATGCTTAACGTTCCAAAGCAACTCAGGCTATGATGAATGCCGTAGTGGTCTACAGATAAATTCGACCACCTGGGGTTCTCAGACGTGCACTGACATTGTACCTGACATCGGCCTCTAGCATTTCGTCTCCACCGAAATGCAACCGACGCGGCAGGGATCGAACCCGCGTCTTTCGGGTCAGCAGCCGAGCACCATAACCAATGAGCCACCGCGGTGGCAGGCGCGCTGGTGAGGAGCAGACATTACAGTAAGTGATTACTGCCGTGAAATTACAGTAATTAGACTTAAAATTACTGTAATTAGTTTGAATTTTAATGCATTACTTTTATGGAGAAGCAATTTAGCAATGTAATGATTACTTTAGATCAGTAATTTCGCGGTAAAATTATTTATTCAGAAAAAAAATTCTTAAAATGGATAGCTCCCCTTGGTGTCGGCAAACCTTTGCTCTGCAATGCCGAATAGGGCGCTTCGAAAGCAGGAACGATGCGCAGTTAGCCTATCCCTGTGTAACGGCAGGAGTGCACGTGTTGCGAGCCTCTCCCAAGCAGAAAGCGCGTTTCGCGGGCTTAAGACGAGCTATGTAAGCGCGCGCAGAGTAGCTTCCATTGCGACTCCTGCCAATGGCACTGCGTTGCCCCGTAACGCTCGTACGAGATGAGGGGGAGGTGGAAACACGGACGGCGTGAACGCCCCCCAATGGTAGCTGCGATGATGTGGATAGTACCGCCGAATCAAATTAGGGGAGAAACTAAAGCTCCGTAATTGAGGGTTTGACACGATAGCGCAATGGGTTAATTCCCATGTATACAGAAGGTCATTGTCTAATTTACATTCGTAGATCCCTGGAAGTGCTCATATCCCTGATGCGGCAATAGATCGGGCTTCGCAGGCTTCCCGTATGCCTTTATTCTTCGCTACAGCGGTGGCTGTCATCGGCGCGTCCATCGCGTCAGCCCTGAGTTAGACGTTGAAGCAAACCGAGTTGTGGAATCCATGAGTGCGTTGCTTCTACCTCTAGAACGCAGACTGCGGGCGACGTCCGCTTCGTGGTTATCGATAACACCGGCCTTCCTTTCGGGTCATTTGCGTGACTTCATATGGTGCCTGGAATTATGCCTCTCGCTCTTCCTACTCAACTTATCCCTAATCACACTACCACAGAAACTGGCCGCAATAAAGAGTCTACAACACAACGCTGCCCGAAGAAACCCGGGTTCGAGTGAACCCCTGCGCCACGACAACTGGTGGAAGCGGTGGGGTCCGCAGCCTGGATGCCCCAACAACTGTGGATCAGCGATGGGGATCTTAATCTACAAGCGACATCTGCATGGAAGCTGCGGGAGTGACGGCGTCAGCCATACTCGACAGGGTGAGTGCCCGATATTTGCCACTCATTTCGCCAGACCGCATACCACAGGCAGATGTAAGGGGTTGGATTTTGGTTTTCTGGGCAATGAAAATTTGGCATTTGTGTTTTGATCGCTTCCAGCTGGAGCTTGTAATTTAGTGGAGATTAGCAGCACGAGGTGTGATCCGCGATGGACAAGTTCAAAGTAGAGGAGCTCCTTGAAATTCTGGAACATCTGGGCATTCCAGTAGGCCCCACTAAATCAAGATAAGCTATATGGGACACTATGCGGGCAGAGGTGGTAACGGTCGAGGAGGGAGGCGAGACATGGGAATTGATTCTAGAGTGAAGGCTTCGCGAGGAGAAGGCATAAGAAAAAAGAAAACTTCGCGAGGCACGAGAATTGCACGAGAGAGAATTGGAGGCGAAGTATAGTGAGATACGGGCTGAGCTATAAAAAGTACGCGAGCAACAGCAGCAGCAGCTCACGCGTAAATTTCAGTTGCAGAGATCGAAAAGAGCGACAGCCTGTTTAAAAATTTTCAAGCAGGAGAAAATTTCGTAACTTTCCTCGAAAAATTCGAGTTGTTCTGCGTTATCGAAGAGCTAGACCAGTACTACTGGTCAACAATGTTGGTGACTATCCTCCCATGTGATGTCGGCGGCGTACTTGCGCGCCTCTCCGACGAGGAGGTCGACAATTATGAGACCGCGAAAAGAGCACTTTAGAGTTACTTTGGCATTCGTGGAGAATCGGACTCCAAAATACGAAGGGTTTTTTGTTTTTTCGTTTTTCGTTGTCTTCTCGCGTGTGGTGTGGGTTGGACAGTGCCCTCCGTGAGACCGAATGCTGACGACGCCCCTGCGGAGAAATTCCCGGCACGGTGGGCGTATTCTCAAGTGAGAAAACCCAACCGGAACCCTCAGGGGCAAGCTAGGCTTAGCTCGGCGCTGCCGAGCGAGGCCGCGCTACGCGTCTTCATGGATTCTGCGTTGTCGACGAGAGCTACGCGGATGCCCGCTGTGTTGCCACCTGACGCAGCCTCCACGTCCACGCAATCGTCAGCGCCTCTGGGCCTCCAGCCTGAGCCGTCTTCCGATGCTACGACTTTGGCCTGTGACATGGACTGCTCTACCACCTCCGTGCCCGTGGCACTCCCTCAAGAAACTGTGCCCGTCGCGCTAGTTCAGTATTCCCACCATAGGTCGTCACCAGCGTCTGAGCCTCCTCCACAGATGCCTCCCGTGAGTCAAGGCTCTCTTCCCCCTGCTGCGAACTCGTTCCGCGTTACCATCAAGTCTACATTGCGCTTTGATAAGACTTCCATCCCTGCCCGGAATGTTCAAGCCACAATTGACCACGCTCTTGGCTCTTCGAACTGCTGTGGGTTTGTCGTCCATCGCCCATCGAACACCATCACGGTAAACTTGTCATCCTTGATGGACGCCCAGTAACTTTGCGGAGTTACGCGGATCCCCCTGGATGACAGCAGGCATGTCCCGGTGCAGATATATTTTGCATCTGGTTCTGACACGCTCCGCTGCATGGTTTATCATGTCGACAGCACGAGCCCTCCCGAGGAGGTGCGCGCAAATATTCGCTGCTCAACTCATGTTGTACTGCAAGCACGGCCTATGGGTCGCCGGGGCTCATACCTGCTCATCCTGCAAGGCCCGTTGACTCTTCCGAAGTACCTTACCTACCACGGTGCTATCGTCAAACCACACCCCTTCCGACCACGTCGTATTTTTTGTTATCACTGCCACAAAGAAGGACATATGCAAAATACCTGCCCTAATCCAGCAGCTGTGGCCGACATGAATACACCAACAGTTCATTGTGCCCTGTGCAAATCGCTGGACCATGACATTCGCTCCCCCACTTGTCCAAAGAAGAAGCAAGCGAAGAAGTTTCACAAGTCGCATGCAAGAATGGATGTTCTTACAAGTAATCGCTTTGCAGCTCTCACATGTGACGACAACCACTTCACTGAACTTCCTTTATCTGGGCCCGCTGCTCACCATACGTCTCCTCACCAGCGTACATATGCACAAGCGGCTCACCTTCCCGGATCAAATGGTACGCCAAAACGTCCAGTGCATCCATCACATGTGGATACCACAGACGAAGACACAGCTTTAGACAGTGCAATCGCGGAGGCTCGCCGCCGACTAGACGAACTCACCCAGCGCCGGGAACAGCGTCGTTCTCAATCCTCTCGAAGAATTCTGATAACTCGGGAGCAATCATCAGAGGAATCACCTAGGGTAAGCACTGGCCCACAATCAGGTGCCGACCACCTGTTAGCCGTGACTACCCCGACAGTGGATAAGATATTAGCGCTGATGAAGCAGGTGACATCCCTCATCGTGGAAGCTCTTCGGCCTCGTCATGGATAGCGCATCATCATCGGTGGTGGTGCAGTGGAACTGTCGAGGATTCGCTAATAAGGCCTCTGAAGTGAACATCCGCCTTCGCGACGGAAAGCTGAGGGCATGGGCGTTCCTACTGCAAGAGCGTAATGCACTCCCACGCCTTTCAGGCTTCTGCGCATACCATTCAACCCGCCGCGGTGGCTCAGTGGTTAGGGCGCTCGACTACAGTTCCGGAGTTCCCGGGTTCGAACCCGACCGCGGCGGCTGCGTTTTTACGGAGGAAAAACGCTAAGGCGCCCGTGTGCTGTGCGATGTCAGTGCACGTTAAAAGATCCCCAGGTGGTCGAAATTATTCCGGAGCCCTTCACTACGGCACCTCTTTTTCCTTTCTTCTTTCACTCCCTCCTTTATCCCTTCCCTTACGGCGTGGTTCAGGTGTCCAACGATATATGAGACAGATACTGCGTCATTTCCTTTCCCCAAAAAACCAATTATTATTATACCATTCACCCTCTATCCCTGATCGCCGTTGCACCGCCTCCTCCCTCAGTCCAGGTAAGCCTGCAATTTATATTCACAGTTCAGTTCCACACACACCGCTCGACCTTTCACGGTGGTGCAACACACGTCAAGAGGTTGTCGCCCTTCTCGTAAAACCTGCACGCACACCCCTTATTCTAGTTTCTTTTTATAGTGGTCCTGGCTCCGCATCTCCCAATCTGGGATGGGTTCGTTTTCTACATTCTACCAACTCGGGTATCCCTATTCTAGTTGGTGGTGACTTCAACGGCGCACACACTGCGTGGGGTTACCGATCGAATTCCTCAAGGGGTGCGCACATCCAAGGGAGCTTTTCGGATCATTCCTTTCAACTTTTAAACCACCCGAATACTTCTACCCGCCCACGAGGTGGCCCGTATTCACCTGATTTGACTTGGTGGTTAGGCCCCGGTAGCCTTCGTTGGGCTGTTGATTCTGATACTTGGGGTAGCGATCACAGCCCTATTTTTATCTCCCTTACGCCTACGCGTCTGCGGAAAATACGCCGCACTGTACGGATAACATTATGGGACTCTGTACACGCAGACAATCATTTATCGACATTCAACCCCTCTTCAGCATTGTCTACTCTCTCTGCTGTTCTCGCTGCTCACACTATTACCACTACTGTAAATGAAGACGACCCAAACCCGGACATACATCTCTTGAATCTGTGGGCTCTTCGTCGCCAGGCGGATCTTTACGCTACTCGTCACCCCGATGACCCATCGGCTCTTCCTACTCTTCACCGCGCAACCGCACGGGCGCGGCGCTATGCAAAGTGGCTAGGCAGGCAACGCTGGGCTGCATGGTGTGCCCGCCTGTCCTCTACGCAGGGAAATCGACATCTTTGGAGAGTGTTTCACGCCATGGAGCGCCCTTCTCAGGTTGCAGATTACGCAGAGAGCATTCGCCTCGCGCTGAATGTGGATGAGGACACATTTGCACAACATGCGGCCCGTCAATTTTTTCCAAACCAAGACAGCACCGCTATGTCTCCACCTGACTTATCGGTAACAGAGCTCCCCGATGGGATTACTTCTGACCTCACCATGGCAGAGCTGCTGGCCTCCATTGAATGTTTAAAAACTTCTATTACTCCCGGGCATGACGGCATACCTAACTCCTTATTCTGTAACTTGGACGGGAGGGATTTGCAAACCCTACTTGATACTTTAACGAAGTGTGGCTTTCTGGCGTCATGCCGGGAGACTGGAAGCATTCTATTGTGGTTCTTATACCCAAGTCAGGTCAGCCTCCAGTATCTCTCTCGGCCCTTCGCCCAATTTCCCTTACGCCTACTATCTGCAAGCTTTATGAAAACATTCTAGCCGCACGCTTGTCGTGGTGGCTGGAATCCCATGATTGTTAACCAGGTTCCCCAAATTGGTTTCCACCCACAAATTAGAACGGAGGACGGCCTTGCTACTTTGGCTGCTGACGTGCTTGACCACTCTCCGAGAGTCACCTTCTACGAACCGTAATCGCTACAGACATAACAAAGGCATATGATAACATCCTTCACTCTGCCATTCTTGCCTCCCTTCAAACTCTTGGTCTCCCTCACCGGTTCCTCCTCTCCATTCACGCTTTTTTAGCAAATCGAATCTTCAGCGTGCGTGTCCACGGAAAGCCTTTTGGTAATTTCACTTCCAATAGAGGAGTGCCGCAGGGCTCCGTTCTCGCCCCCACATTATTTAATGTGGCTTTAATTCCTCTTGTTCGAGCCCTAGAGACCATCCCTTCTATCCGCGTGGTTGCATATGCCGATGATATCACCTTGTGGTGCTGTCATCCAGATGCGTCTATTCATCAGTCCGTCCTTCTACACGCGCTGTATGTATTGACATCTCGCCTCCCACCTCCGGGTCAAACACTCTCTCCTACTAAATCATGTTTCATTCGAATTGGAAATAAAACCGCCTTACGGAAAGCTCCCCCTCTAAATTTTATGGTACATAACTTTCTGATTCCTCAGGTAGAAACTGTTCGTATTCTTGGTCTTCTTCATACATCTGGGACTGGCACCCCGTGGCAGACAGCCACCCGTAAATCGGCTCACGCTACTCTAGGTCTGATTCGTCGCATAGCTATGCGCTCTGGTGGCGCACGTGCTCATACGGCCCGCCAGCTTGTGCGCTCTATCCTTCAGCCACGGATAGTATATCAGGCACAATTTCAACGTCTCATCCGCAGACAGTGGGACTCCCTTGAAGCTATCAATCGTGAGGCTATGCGCGTCATAACATATCTGCCTCGTTTAACACCCATACCAGTGCTACAGGAGTTCGCCCAACTTAATACACTCAGTGAAATCATCGACCAACGGGTGGCAAATAGAGCTCGAAAACAGTCTCTCACACTTCATCGTTTAAAGTCACTTCCACCGTGTTCCTATTGCCAGCTCACTGACAATCGCCCCACTGTTTCCCCGTCGGTATCAGCAGCGTATCTGCCTGAAGGGTGCATATTATACACGGATGCATCTCATTCTGCAGAGAGGGGAGTTACTGATGTGTATCGTCCATCTCATCCGCATCTCAACTCTCGCGCGACGTATACTGCGGATACGTGCACTCCCCTGGCATTGGAACTTCCAGCCATTTATAATGCCATTGCTTCCCTTCCGCTCGTTTCAACATTCAATACAGTTCATATTTACACCGCCTCCCGCGCCGCCCTTAAACAGCTTAAGGCTGTTTGACGAACGTTCCAGATTTCACAATCTATTCATGTGCTCTGCGCAAAGTATCCATGTCCTGTGCGCATACACTGGATTCGCGGCCATGCCCAGGATGCACATAACATTCAAGCGGATGCTATGACTCATCTTCATACATTAGACGATCCGCCACCTTCCCCTCTTCCCCCAGATCCGTTCCTGTCCCATGTTTCCGATTCCGATGTTCTGCGCCAGCGAACACGCGCTCTCATTCCTCCGTGTTCGCACCCTCTCCCCCGTAGTCTTACTCTGCAGGAGGAGGCATCCGTGCGCCGGATTCGGGCAGGGGCGGCTCTGACACCATCTGTCCGTCATCGGTGGCGTGCCAAATATCTGGCAGTACCTGACAGGTGCCCTCACTGTAGCGCTGCACCGGACATTTGTGATGTGCGGCACTTGTTGCGGACGTGCCAAGCGACGGCTGCTATCAGAAAACGGCTCCTCAGGGAGGTGGGCCTGCGGTGGAACCGCGAAAGTGACTACGTGAAGTGGACTATGGACAACCGTTTCATTAACAACCTCTGCGACTACCTAAGCGCAACGATTCTTCACTCCTTCTTTTAACTTTCAATCCCGTGCATTCCGTCCCCCCTTTCCTTTTTCAACTTCTGCCTCATGGCACACTTCTCGAATAAAAAAAAAGTACGAAGAGACGGAAGCGAACAGCACTCCAATCAGTGTGCCAGCGACTATCCTAGGATCGCCGCTTCGTCAGCTAGGCAGACAGCCGTCGCTCAGGGGCGTAACGAGAGGGCAGGATTATAATTAAGCCTAGAAAATGACTAGTTCGGCAGCTGCCGGGGCAGCGTTTGTCGATTTAGAGGCGAACTCCAAAGTTCGAAGTGATGAAAGCGGGCAACGCTCCCATCTGTGTGCCAGCGACCAGCCTAGCAGCCGCGCTTGGTCAGCTGGGGACAGAGCCGTTGCTCAGGAGAGTAACAGCAGGGAACGTTTACGCCCAGAAAGAAGCTCCTGTTCGGCAGCTTCAGGGGCAGCATTTGTCTATTTAGAGTCGGAGAAAAAGAGTTGCAGCAAACCTGCCGAAAACAAAGCCAAGCGACCGGCTCCGGTAGCGAGTACTGACAACGAGAGGAAAAGCAAAGTGGCCGTCTCTAGCCTAGTAGAGGAGGCTGCTTTGATAAGTGAGGCACATGTTTTCTCTCGAGAGGAGAGTAGAGAGCTCGCTGGCCAGCGCAGTGAGGGAGGTCAAGGGAGACACTCCTTCGATGCGGCTGGCTAGCAATAGTAGCCAAGTGTACGAGACGCTTTACTGTAATGAGAGTGACCGCGAGTCACCTGAGTGCGCCGCTGAAACCCCAGGCCAGAACGCAATGTTAACCAGAGTGTGGTTCAGGTAGAATTGCGGGCCGGTGAGTTAGGGCGATAGGGCCGGATAGCGGGCCTCAGGAGAGCAAGGTGCTAGGCTCAACGGAAAGCAAAGTGCAGTAGGAACAATTTGTGGCTACGACGTGCAATGACTCGCCGAAAGCGCGAGCCTATAGTTCCAATTCAAGTGGGGAAAGCGGCTCGGTGTTGAGTCAAAGAGTAGATGGCCAGGATGAGGGCACCGCGAGAAAGGGAGGTGCGCAATAGAGAACAGCTAGAGCAGTTTCTGGAAAGCGGCCGCGTGCAAGGAGAGCCAAACCTAGGGGCAGTCCGCACAGAAAGGATAAAGCACGGTCCCAAAAAAACGTATGGGTGAAGGCTGGTCAACAATGTAAACGTCCGAGACTGCCACCCCGACACTCCAGATGCGGTAGGCACCACAGGAATGCCAGACTGACTAGGTGGGTTCAAACAAAGCGAAAGCCACCTGCCCCATTGTGCAGACACTGCGGATGTTCTTGCACGTGGAGTGAAACTCGCAGCGGGCGACAAAGAAGCACGCACTGCTACCACAGGAAAGAACGCAGCAGAACGCGCGCCTGTCAAAAAAAGGAAACGAAGGGTATTCACTAACTGAGAGATGAAGGCACAGCTTTCATACTCATTCGTCTCCCCCCGCCCCCCTCACATTCAACTTTTCAAGTGCTGTTCAGGTACTGCAGACCCGCGCCCGGGGTGCGGAACGAATCATTTTCGCGTGGCGTCTGGAGGTCGCAGGGGTCAACGTGCACTTAAAACTTTCATTATTTGTCGTGTCGCGGCTACTAAAGCCACTGCGGGTCTGAGGCCACGCAGGGCGTGGCTGAAGAATAAAAAGATGTATCTTCCTTGAGTCACAACATGGTTTCAAAGGGATTCCATCTTGTATCTATACTTCTCTAGAATTTTTGAGGGGGTTTATACCTGAGTAGACTTTTTAAGCTTCTTGATTTTACGCAGTGATGTTTTTGAATACTTTCTGTTTTGTAAAGTATAGCTAAGTGTTGCGTTAAAGTGTTGCGTGTAAAGGGAACGAGCTCTGAAAGAACAGTGTTTTTTGAGCTGCAATTATGTCAGCTTAAGTGGCTGTGCAAGTAATGTTACCTGCAGTATTTTGATTTTGCTGTAAGTTTTAAGTTGTGTCAAGTAAGTAAACTTTTGCGGTGCAAGTTTGGCACATATACGGCAGGTGTCATAGTAATTTTTGAGAATTTACGGCAGGTGTCGTAGTGTTTACTGTCATCAAGGACGGAAAGAAACACCGCATTGTGGAGGTTACAAATTGAAAATAGGTTGGGGCAAAATTGGTCTCTGTCTGACCTCTCTGTTGAACAATGCTGATTCTTGGGCTAGTTGGTACTGTTCACTCACAATGGCAAAGCCTTTAGCGCAAAAAACGAGGACGTGAGAGAAAGACAGCACAGCGCTAACTTTCAACTGGCGTATATTGAAATACAGAGGCATATATATAGCGAAGCAAGCATGGAAATACACAAAGAATACAAAAGATCACCCTCTACGCATGCGCCCACCACTGCAGTCTAGGAAAGCGATTTCCTTGTCAGAAAGATTAACAGAAGGCGTGCTAACGCAGTCCGCTCCCCTTTTCCTAATCAACCGGACTTCGATTATTTCACGTGTGCAGCGGTATATACTTCTCGCCTCTACTGTGCATGCGCCGAACATGGGCTCGCATGTTTTGATAGGACAGTGTTGACAATATTCAGACAGATTACCGTCCCTCGGGTTTGCCACGTTCCGCTTGTGTTCAGCAAGCCTTTCATTAGGCCTCTGCCGGTTTGCTCTATGTATACCCGACCACAGGTTAAAGACTTCAGTGGTGGGAGCATGAGTAGAGTGTGGTCTTTTGTATCCTTTGTGTATTTCCATGGTTGCTTCGCTATATATATGCCTCTGTATTTCAATAAACGCCAGTTGAAAGTTAGCGCTGTTCCGTCTTCCTCTCACGTCCTCGTTTTTTGCGCCAAAGGCTTTGCCATTATGAGTGAACAGTACCAACTAGCCCAAGAATCAGCATTGCTGAACTTCATTTCTAGTACATCGGCCGCTTTTCAATGTGCTTCTTCCGATCCGTCATCCTTCGTTTCCCTCATCGCATGTGCAGTATGCAGAGCAAGAACGCTTTCCTTTTGTATACGTACGAAGATGTTGCCTGATGATGTCCGGATCCTGTTTGGAGGCCTCGCACCGTCAGTAGGGCATGGTATGAGGATGTGCAAAATTCTCAAAGCGGAGTGGCACCGACAGACATGGTTCTTCAGGGACCTTCTTCGAGTTAGGCTGCGTGCTTTGTTGGCAACTGCCCAAGCTGGCAGAGCGTTGGGGGAGTATCTCGCCTTGGCTGATCGGACAACGGAATTCTTATGGCAAGCCACGTTGGTCAAGCTGAGAGCCAACCTTCCTCGGAAGCCAGGAGGAGATCGGCGAGAGATACGGAAATTCAACGGAGATATTCTTCCGAACGACGTGCAAAGGGTTGTGCGTCTAGGCCCGAAGTATGCTTTTGAAACGAAGAAGGATGCACCACAACTGCTGTCTTTTGTGCGGCGAGTGTCCGGTCGTGCAGCGGTGGGTGAAATGGACGCCTGCATTTCCGAGGGTGTGGATGTGTTGCGGCACAATTGGCCCTTCGTGTCAAACCTGCCAATACGTAAGGTGACAGAATATTTGCGGGAAAATTCTCTAGGAGGGCAATAAAAGAAATTGGGTTTCTTCTCTGATTTCTTCCCTCATAGTCACCTAATTTTTTTGTATGAATGATGGTATGAATGCATGAAGCACCTTCTCCACCCTCTTTTCTAAATGGCATTAGCCATGAGTTGAAAATTCAAACGGTGCCACACCTTACCATACCCATTTTTTCAGAGCTGGAGAGCGCGTGTGTGCGGTAAAAAGGGGTAAAATGGGTCTAAAAGTTGCAAGGGGGAATGCATTCCTCACTAATGCACAAAAAGAGCGAAAGGGAAAGCAGGAAATAGGAAATGTGCAGCAAAAATACGCATAGTGCCACCAATCGTGAACCGGACGAAATGAAAACGTCCTGGCGCCAAATTCAAATGCCGAATAAAAGTCTTGCTATTTTGCATGTTTGGGACGCGCCACAGAGCCGCAAAGGGGGCAGCTATAATAAAAAGTGTTAGGGGCATGACATATTCTTATATTGTGCAAACAGCATGGCTCCCAAGAGAATTACATGAGTGGGAAGCCAAAAAGGAGGCTGAAAGCAGGTTAAAGTGCGTGAAAATGTGCATTTATAATGGCATTATGCCATTTTAGATTTGGCACCATGCTTGGGGCAAAAGCCCCTCACCTGAACAAAGCTACAGATCATACCTACCCATGCACCTACGGGCGGGTTGAGCTAGGACAAGGCGAAAACCGCGAACTGCTATGGACCCAATGTATATCCAGGTAGCCGGGAGTTTTATATACAGTTCTGTGTACCGCCATCATATGCCCCAACCGACCGCAGCCGCGGCAGCCCAAGGCGTTTTTTAAGCCAAAATTTTTAAGTAAAATATTTCAACCAGCACCAATGAGGCCAGTGCAAATGACTCATTAGTGAAAGACATTGTGCACTGCAAAAAACAGAGCAATTCATCAACAAACATAGAAATGGCGCCCAGAACACCAAAACCACCCACTGGGCCTATAGCACCAGGGGCAAAAGGGCCTTAGAAAAGCAACAAGCCGCAAACCTGTACATCAGGTGCACCCGATAACACACTTGCCGAGAAAAAAAAAACGTAGCTGTAAAGCCTGGTTGAAGAGCCAACGTACTATTGCAGTGTTTAATTATTGTATTCTAGAGCCGCGCGGCCCTGGCATTTAGCACTCAGTCAACAAACAACTTCCGCTGCACGGAATTAGCCAACCTGTGGCCAATCAGCCAGCAAAAAGCTCCTGTCATCCAGGAACAGAAACCACACACATTAAAGGAGAAACAAAAAGCCAAGGCCGCCCAATGGTTAGCAAGGAATGATTAAGGGGAGTATGAAAAAAAACAGAAAAAACTGTAACACAACAAAACACACACAAAACTTCTTCACAAAACAAATAAATGATTTACAACTATTGCATTTGAATGAAGAAAGTTCTGTGCAGTGAAACTTTGCACAGTACACACCAGCGAGCGGGACGGCGCGGCCCCCCACCCAAAAATTTTCAGCAGATCCAAGCATGGGAGCACCTAGCTCACTCTTAATTAATGCAAAAAAATTGCACAAAGAGCGCAAGGCCATCAGTCAATTCCTCAAAACCTGGAGTAGGGAATTTCAGCCAACTCATCGCCTGTTTAGCAAGAGGGGGCCATGCAGCGTCCCGCGCTGTTTAAGGGGAAATTACCGTAAAGAAATGCGTATTAGCTAGGAATAAGTGCCACAGAAGGTATACATATGCTTTATTGACATCGTGGCGGCTCGTAGTAGTAGCGGTGGACCAGTGGGGGATTAGGGGGCGGGAATCCAAAAGGCCTAGGCGTCCATTAGCATAGGGGTGGCTGCGAAACTCCAAGTCTGGCCGCAGAAACGTAGCCAAGGCAGCGGCAGCAGCACAGACCGACTGCGCCAAGAAGAATGAGCTGGAACTCGCCCAGACTTTTCTTTTTGAAGGCTTGCAATTACAGCTAGACAAGAGTCCCCCCACACACACACCGCCAGCAGCACCACGCTCCCTGCATGTGCGCATGACGCAGCAATTAAATGTATATGATGAGAAGATGGCAAACCACAACGGTATGCAGTGTTTATGATGTGATGATGCAAAGTTTATGTGAACGTATAAAACTACAGTGCATACTGAACTCAAATCGAGTACGCTACCTCAGATTGGAATTCTAGTTATGACATATCATCGTCAAATCACTTCAATTTCTTCTTTAAAATTTATTGTTATTTATTTATTTACTTCATTATGACCACATCACTGTATAACATCCATGAAAAAGCCATTAGATACCTACTCTTGCTGCTAGTCGCCAATTTTTTCGCCTATGCTTCTTTCATAAAGTGTTATTTTTACATTCCCTGTGTTTCCTTTACTAATTCATCCACCATCATGCGTTTGCACGCGCACCAATTATCGCCATGAAGTAGGCGTGCTTTCACGTCGTACAAAGGCCTGATTTTAGCCATCCACGCTAAAGATTTCGCTAGACTGGAAGCACCTTCCTGGCCGTACAGCAGATATTCAAGCTCACCACCTGTTCTGCGTTGCGCTATCTAACCCTGTATAACCAGCACCTTGTTCTGACAAACGCTGTATTATATATTACAGCAAGTTTCTATCGCCGCACTGTAATTTATATCGTAAAGTTCAAGTGCTATTGTATACCAATAGTTTTTACTACCAATGCAATTTTTTATTGCATGAGAAGTTTTCCCCTGTCCTCGGTAACTCCTCACGGCTTTGAGGATAAGTACAATAAAAGAAAATAAAATGAAAGGATTTGCTTTGTACCCCTTCCCCTCGTCGTTGATTTCTGAGCACAAGCCAAACTCCTTCAGTGTATTAACGAAATTCCAAGCGTTGTTGGTGAGCATGGCTACAATTTTCTCAGGAAAAATGCCGAAGGTGTTTCTAATGTCTTTAGGCATTTCTACGACTCGGTCGTAAGTTTGGCTCGCTGCAAACCTTCTGCAGGCCCGTACACCTGACGGCCGCAAGAGAGAGTTGGGATCAATCTAAAAAAAAAATCCCGCCACGATTGTTCTTCATGAGTTACTGCGTGTTTTCGCAACTGTTTGTTTTGAATGCAAAGAGGCCTTACTTACCCAGTGAACTGTAACCCCCGAGGAGTTTCGGGGATCTGTCAAACAGGTATCGGCTGTTGTCGCCACGCAGTCTTGGGCAGACAGCTTCAAGCACACGTCGGTTAACATCTGTCCTATTCTTAATTAATTCTCCCCCTTAAGGTGCGTTCACACTTGTCCAAAAGTCAGGCGAGCGAAGCGGATCCGGAGAGATGCGGCCGCTTTTGACGCCGACGAAGGCGGAAAGCGGCGCGGAGAGGCTTCCGCGGCGACAAACATGGCGGCGCCCTTCGAAGCAAGAACCCTCGCCTCGGAATGAATTCGTTGTTGTTGCTGCCTTTTTCAGCGCGTTCACTGGCCGTAAATGGGACACCGGTCCATCGCTTCGTCTCGCCTCACATATAAGGAAAATTATAACTGATAAATTTGCTTATTTTTTATTTTGGGTGACGATTCTCTCGCTACTTGGCTTAAGAGGATACCTGTTTTGCTGACAGTACTTGTTCCCGTCCCGACAAGCAGACGGCGCCACTAGGCTGGGCTTTCCACTGCGAGACTGTTTGCATACGCTGAACTAAATATGGGAATGTGCCTGCGTTTAACGTACTTAACCCAGCAAACAACGTACCTCCCCATGTGCGCCCAGACAGGATGGAATGTCCCAGTCCCCGTAAAACATTTATCGAACATTTCCAGGCACTAGAGGCAGGACTCAGAAACACAAGCAAAAGGGAAGTGCGCCCACTAATGACCAAGAAACGTTTTTTCGAGGGTAAGCAGAAACAAAAACAAATCATAGCATTTTGGTCCCAGAAAGGTAACTGGGAGCACGTTTTTGGAACCAATGCTTTCAACAAAAAATACAAATTGACTCCTCGCTCCCTTTTCTCTCTCCCTCGCGCCAAAAGCTACGGGGAGAGAAGGTTTTGCTCTTGCACTCTCCGTTTTGAGAGATCGAACAGCTTTGTTCGAACAGCCGAAGGAAGCGCATTTCACCCCGCATCTCTCTCGTGGGCCATGGGCTCCATGCTGCAGGCAGGCAGGCGACGGCGGTCTGCCTTTTTATCGCACCGCCGGGAGCGGCTGTCACCAATGTGCCAGTCTTCTATAATGTTTCCAACTTCAGCACGGTGCGGCGGTCCCTGCAGGCATCCCCAACTACCAGCAGTCCTCGTTGCGCCGCTGTCTAGCAGAGGCGCAGTAATGGCCTCCCATCGCTCGCCCGGCTTCCTCGCTGGACAGAAGCCATCTTGCGCACACGTATTCGCGCAGCCCCTAGCCGCTCGCGCGCAAGCCCCAGCGCGCAGCAGCTCTTGCTCTCATCTCTAGGCTGTCGTGAACTTCGTAGCTACGGATTTATGGCAGCTTTCCCGCGCAACTCGGCGTGCCCACATAATTTCTTTTGGAACTGATGCAGCAGCGCAGCGCAAATATTTTGAGCAGCTTCACGGCCCTACACCTTAAGGCGCTCTTACCGGCGTCGTTCGCAGCAACAGATTTCAAGGCATTGGGCGACTCCTATAGCGCGCAATCTGCATCCCTCAGCGCCTCCGACGACTGTGGCGTGTTGTTGGTGACAGCGTAGCCGTCCACTGCGGTCATAGGTGGGAGAGATCTTCGGAAGCCCACCAGACTGTCGCTGCGAGTGCCCATAGATTAACCTGCTCTACCTACATTGTCGTCCTGTCGCAGCGATATAGTTTGTGTTGTGTTGGCGTCGCTGACTTTCAACCCACCTCCACCGGATTACTTGCGCCTTGATCCGATTTATCTCGCCTCCCACGTTGTATTGTGCCGCACGCGCGGTCTGCTGTACCATGAATGCGGCGCGCCAGGGCTCCGACCTCAAGACGTCCCCTGTTTCCATCCGGCGCCAAGCAGTCTTGTCTCCACACTTAGTCACAAGAAAATAAAACGGGGGTGTAATGAGGATGTAAGGCGTATGTTTGAGCGTACGCTCTGCCGTGAGAAGCCGTAGCTAGGACAGAAGGCTGCTTTGAATTCATGTATATAGTGGCATTTTATTTCATCACGGGGTTTCCGTTGGCAACGTCGTCAAGGTATGTTGGTTTATGCTCATTTCCTATTTTCGCCTCGCAGAATTAAATTTTTCTTGTTTTGATAACACGCTCAAGCTTACTTCGAGGCTCGTGCGGGAGGCAAAGCAAGAGGGAGGTTTCACCCTGCAGAATATCCGTTACCTGAAACCGCGTATCTGTATCGTACGCCCATATCGTCTTTTCTTTTGGCACCCATGTTGCTCTTTACATACGTTTGCTTTTGCGTGTGCATATATGCCCAACAAACACAAAACCTCCTCAAAATCTCTCAGAAATATCTCATCAGGACATTTGGAATGTCCCCAGGAGGTTCTCATTTTTCCCGAAGACATCTAAAAAATGTCCCCACAACTATCCGTGTCCAAAAAGTTGTGTGTTCCAGGGGCGGCCTCAAAAGGTTAACGCTATATTTCTCGGGTCCAGCTCAATAAAATTACTTCTTCTTTTTTATGCAGACTTCAGGCATCTAAAGACACATATATGCCAAATTTCAGGCGCATGCTTATGTTACAGGTGGTGTAATACATCTGTCCACTCGCGTGAATGCTTGCTGGCTAGGGCATTCAGAGTTACCTGTTTACATGAAATGTGCTTTAACAAGGTGAAAATTTGAACTGGTTGGTGCATCATCTTGTGACGGGAGCAGCGCAGCACGAGACAAATAGAGAGGCGGGACACGACGCTGATTAACAACCAGATTTTTAATGCACGTTCGTCGAATATATACATCTCGCTCGTATAAAAAGGAAAAGAAAAAAGCATGAAAAACGCACAAGATGTACACGTAGTGAAATATTAAGATATCGCACGCAGATAATCAATTTCGCTGTCACGAAGCGCTATTGAATGTATGCAGACACATACGTCGCTCTTTGGTCGGATGTCGAAGGCTTCGTCAATCTCCCTTATTCGTTGATCAAAATATTACGTGATGACCATTGTATTGATAAGCTGCGGAGCGCACTCATGCTCTCTGCAATGTTTTGCTAATTCACTGCTGATGGCGCTCTTTAGAGATCTCTCGAAGCCGTTTATTCAAACAGCGCCCGGTTTGACCAATGAAGGTGCGTCCGCACGACAGAGATATTTCATAAACCCCATTTTTCACACATTTCACATGTTTTTCCGGTGTTCTTTCTTGTATTGATTTATTCCTTTGCTCGCTGTTGACTCTCGCGCACAGGCTTCTTAACTTGTGGGGTGCTGACATAAGCACTTTTACACCAGCTCTTGCTCCTACCCTTTTGGACTGGGAAATGCCATTAATGCAAGGAATGACAGCGTACGGCTTCCTTTATTCTGATGTGGTTGTGACATATTTTCTGCCTCTAAGTGTTTGCAGAATCCCTTCTGCAACACTAGATAGCAGTCTTGTCGGGCCACCTCCTGCTTTCAGGCGACGGTTCTGCACTCTAAAAAAGGAGTGCAATTTTAGTCTTTTTGGGTGTAAACCAATTGTGGCTGAGCTAACACCTTTACTTGGGTATTATTACACTATTTGCTCTAGACTGAAGTTTTCGTCCACGACAAACAGTATAAACGTTACTCTCTCTAGTGTAAATTTACACCTTGAAAGGCAGTGCAAGTTTACGCTGCCCAAGACTATGTTTTAGTCTACGACAAACCGTGTAAACTTTACTCTCTCACTAGTGTAAGTTACACCTTAAAAAGCAGTGCAAGTTTTTGCTGCCCAAGACTATATTGTAATCCACGACAAACAGTGTAAACGTTACTCTCTCACTAATGTAAAGTTATGCTTTGAAAGGCAGTGTAAGTTTATGCTGCCCTAGACTATAGTTACACGTTTTCAGAAAGACTATCTTCAGTCCACGACAGTGTAAACGTTATTCTCTCTACAGTAAAGTTACAACCATGAAAGGCAGTGTAAGTATATGCTGCCCAAGGCTATTGTCACACCATTCAGGAAGACCACATTTTAGTCCAAAGAGGCTAACTCTTACTCCCACTGCAGCGTAAATTTATACCATAAATACCAGTGCAATGTTAGGCTGTCTATTAGTATTGATACTTTTTGATGAGTTTTTAGACAGCGTAACTTAATTCCACAACAGCATAAAGCTATGCTCTATTTGATATTTTTAAAGGGCGCAATGTTATACTTGACTAAACAGTGCAAATTTTACCTCCTGAAAGGTAAAGTTATGTTACATTTGTAAGCATAAAGATATGCTTTCAAAGCTTGTTATCCCACAAATAACAAGCTATGCACTACATTGCCTTAGTGCAACCTTTCTCTCAATTAATATGGATAATGTACTCCCCCTAAGGCATAAACCAACACTAATTTGTGAAGACCACTTTACAAGTCAAAGCTTAAGCTAGCTGCAAAATGGTATGTATGATCAGGTCTGGCTCGAACTTAATTCTTAAACTATGGGTTAGTGTTTCTCTCCAGAATGCAATGGCTGGCCTTCTAATCATGTAGAGTAGTGGTGCAATGTGTACACAAGAAGCAGGCATGCATGATGTGTAGTAGATGCATGTTTTGGATTAGGCACAGTGCAATAACAGAACAAGATTTTTCACAACTGAAACGAAAACATACCACAAATGGCTTTTATTTTAAATAAGGTTACAACCAAACTGCTCACAAGTTCACCGATTTTCTATCCTGGAGGACCAGACAGCAGGACAGACCTGGGCAGCAAACAAAAATACACATGCAATTAATACACTAAGACAGCATATAAAGAGGCATGAAAGACGAGAAATTTTTTAAAACAGTAACGTAAAAGAACTGAATTTTTTCAGTTACAAAATTCATGAAACAACCTGTGCACAAGTTTTTACATGAAAGCAAGGAAGAAATAAACTGGCACAAAAAAATTTAGTTCTCACAATCCCTGGTTTCCTGAAAAACTAAGGCAGATAGGTTCATGTGCCCCAACATTCTGCCAATTTAAGGTTCCATCACAAAATGGCTTCAACCGCTATAAGTATTTCATGCTCTGAGGCTGCTAGATGTGTCCACCAATAACGTAACTAGGGCTATATAAAGTAACAGTGACACTGCCTCGAGAAGAGCTTTTTCAGATTCCTCCATATACCATAACCTCCTTGCAATAGCTACATAGAATTTAATTTAATCATTTCAGATGACAGCTATACGGGGGCGTCCTGCATTGCAATTAATATGGTGCATGAGCATCTGTGCCATGAAGACGCAAAAAAAACATGAGTGCCATCAGAGCATGCTACAGTCAGAAACAACTAAAGAACAAAGCAGCCGCTCAAAATAGGCCCTTCAAACAATGGATTTGACTGCTTCTTCTGATGTCACGGTTAGTCTGGTTAAGCCGTGGTTTGTCCCCCTTCATCTGCCGCCCCATGGCGATGTCACACTAGCAGGTCTGAGGCGATTAACGAGGGCATGGTGAGAGTCGATCGACACCATTGGCTGGACGGCATACTTTAAAGGGCATTTGCTGCCTCATTCTCTGGTTATATCCCACTACAGGCTGCAAAAAAGGAGGTAGTGACGATCCAGGTTACATGATAAAATCACCATCAAATGGAAATAAGTAGCTTTCTTTTGGTGCACTTGCTACACAGAAGAACATCTGCATATGCCTGGGCCACCATCAGCAGTGAAATAACTGTACAAGGGCTTTTACCTCGCCTTAGTGCCACCACGTAGCTTGTTTACTTTGATGTTGCAGTGCTGTGTTACTTCAGTTTTGTACACCACACAAAAAATCGACGGGTTCGTTTGAACTTCAAAAGCGAAAACGAACTCGTTTATTGCATACCACCCGTCGAATGTCATGCGATACCTGCCTTAGCTCCAGCCCTAAACATGCACTACAGTGAGTGAGGGTAAACTGAAGTGGTTAATTGGCCATGAATGTGTCATGACAGGTGCTGTGTTACTCGATGAAGCATTAATAGAGGACGCAACTTGCAGCATGAGAGCTCGAGTTTAAAAATCCCTTTCTGGCTTTGAACAAAAACCACCTCAATTAAAACTTCAGAAATGAAGGCTAATGAATTGTTCTACTAAACCCGCCATCGTCTGTATTTTGACTTGGACCACCTCAGGGTGAAATAGCAAATTGCTTATGTTCCGAAACGCACTTTTCTGCAAAATCAGTATTTTAGTTCACTTTGATGCGTTCAGTTTAATTAGTTGCAACATTTTTTATTGTTAATGGAAATATGGGTAGGCAAGAAGGAAATTCTGAGTTAATATTTTTTTTAAATGTCAAATTGTAAACTAGATTTAGTTAAACTTAAAACTACTTATACCGTCCAAAAATTCATGATCTGAATAATATCGAAAGCCAGAATATGTGCAAATGTCATTAAACCATTTGTGCAGTGTATTCTAAAAATTTGAATTTTTATCATTATTGAGCAGTGCCTGGTTTCACGCCTTTCAGAAATGTTCAAACTGACCTCACCTCACAAACTGCTTTGGCAAAATTATTTTAGCTTAGATAACGCACGCTGGGACCAGATTGAATGAATTTTCATCAACAAACGAGATGATAGAGCGCAATATGTAGGGCATTTGGAGTGCAGTGACGAGTTCATAAATCTCACTTCTACCCAGTCATGCTAATTATGATCTAGTTAGTGTTCTTGGTAAACTCTCTGGCTCTTTCTCAGCAGATTAACGTTTGTACGGCAGCCAGAACTAATTTAGAACTAGTGTAATTGAATTTTAATATTTCCTAATGCTTGAATAAAACTCATGATCCAAATACTCAATTCAAACTTCTGACATACACATCCAAAGATTGGTTGCCACCGTTCTCAAGTGAATGGCGGTATTGCGAAGCGTCTGGTATCCCCGCCAAAAATTAACTGTAGACACGCGCAGTTGCTAAACCGGCGGGCCTTGGTAACATTTTTATTTTGTTGTTTTGTCATTGTTAGCTTACAAAAGCATCACTTTTCGTGAGGTTGGTCTCGTTGTCCTTAGAATTACATAGACTTGATGCAGGTAAACTTCAATCCATTGTAAGGTTTATGGGGAGCTTATCGTCCCAAAGTGGCTCAGGCCATGAGGGGCTCAATTCATTGTCTCTATAATGCATAAGTGAACATTTTTACAATTACAAAGGCATAAAAAGCAGCAGAATCTAATAATCATCAACTATGAATGACAGAACGCAAACTCTCTATGTATGTGCAGAATATTAGTTCACACTGCTATCAGTTCATATCCTTCATCACACCACAGTATGATGGGAGTACATTACAATACCAAAAAAAATTACAAGGAATAAGTAACTGGTACTGCTACTGCGAACTTTCCATCAGCTGTTACAAGCTGGTAACGCAAGACCATGCTATAATGCTTATTCTGGTGACATAGCGACAACAGTAACAACAGTTTTTCAGCCACTCTGACCAAACGGAAGCAGGACTGCTGGGTTGTGTAGTCCAATGAGCATTTCAAAAAGGCATCTTCTAGAATAAATCGGCAAGCACAACTCTTCACATAAACATCTGAACATTGCTCACTTCAAAAGCAGTGTTGAATGTGTTAATGACATCTTATAAGTTCAGAAATCCGTAAGAAAATTCCAAATGATGCACTCACTGAAGAAATCCCAGCTTCCCAGCGTTTCTAAGTGCAAAAATGGCCACGGACTAGACCAGTCGTGGCAGTGGCACTGCTTGTAGGACAAGCAGCAAAACCAGCTGCTGACAACCTGCATTAAATTTGAACATGATGATGTAGGCCATCCTCTGAAAAATTTATTACTTTATTTATTACGGATACCTGGAGCGCACGGAGGCATTATTGCAGGGGGGGAACACAATGACTTCTGCTCGTTTGGCCGAACGTACAGAAGATAAAAAAATACAATACAAATACAACACTAAAATACAAATACAACTTCAAAAATACAAATACAAAATTGCACGGATTAATATATGAGGAAACGCATGCACTGCAGGAGAACAACCGCGCTCCAAAAAAAAAACGCTAATGAAATAAAAAGACGCGCAAAATAACTGCGCGCCACGTCACACATTAGATAAGAATGCACGGAATTGTCCTTCCGTGCAGCACTCAGTAACGCCGGCCGGCAGCCTGTTCCACTCATTGATCATCCGTGGAAAGTACGAGGCTTTGTAAATATCTACCTTACACTTGATCTCTCGAATCTTCCACTGGTGATCGTCGTCTAGAAAAAAAGTGAGGTTGAAGCAGGTACCGGTCTTTGTCAATGCTCAAACTTCCAAAATAGAGGCAATGCATAATTTGAAACCTCAAATGTTTCCAACGGTTAGCTAAAGATCCCCAACCAAGGTGGTTTTTATGAGACGTGACACTAGTTGTAAAGCTGTAATTATTGGAAACAAATCTCACAGCATTATTCTGGACGCGCTCGAGCATGTCACAAAAGTAAGCAAACTGGGGGTCCCATAAAGGCAAGCATATAAAAGAATTGGTCGTATGTATGTGAAATACAGGAGTTGTTTGACATTAGACGGTGCTTTATTGAAATTTCGTTGAGAAATTAAGCATTCTGCAGGCCTTGGTTGTGATATACTCAACGTGGCTAGTCCACGTTAGGTTAGATGTAAAATAAACACCGAGACACTTATATTCATGTACTTTTTGCAAGGGAACATTATGTTAAGAGTAACTTGTTTGTAATGGGGAACACTTTCGAATGAAGGTAATAAATTGGCATTTTTTAACCATTCAAAGACATTTGCCAATTTGAGCACCAGTACTGGATGGAATCCAAGTTTTGCTGAAGTTTTAACGCATCAGAGGAACTTTCCACAACATGTTAAATGACACCGTCGTCAGCATACAGCCGAGCTTTCCAGGTAAGATCCAAGACAATATCACTGATATAAATCAGAAAAAGAAGGGGTTCAAGAACAGACCCCTATGGTACACCTGAGAAAACATTTACATAATCTGAGTGCGAACCATTATTTCAAAACACGTTGCATGCGACCCTGAAGATACGAATGAAGCCAATCAATGAGAGTGGGGTGGAGACCACGACAGCTTAACTTATGCAATAATAGTAAATGAGGTACAGAGTCAAAAGCTTTCTTAAAATCTAGAAATACGCAACCGATCTGAGAGCCAAGGTCATAGGAAGAAAACAGATCATTAATAAACTCAAGCAACTGAGTAGTACAGGAAAAACACGACCTAAAGCCATGATGCTGAACTTCTGTAAAATACTCACTAGAGTCAAAGTGTTTTATGACTGCGCTATATATTATGTGCTCCAACGTTTTACAGCACACACTGGTTAAAGAAATCGGTCGATAATTAACAACAGAGCTTTTTGAACCACACTTTGCACTGGTACCACATTAGCATTTTTCCAGTCATTTGGTAGAGACGTCAAATTAAGGGATACTTGGAACAAGATCACTAAGTAATGAGAAATTTCATTCGCGCATGACTTCAAAACAAAGTTAGGAACATCATCAGGACCACCGGCAGAAGATGAATTGATATCACAAAGCAATTTTGACACGCCTTGGTGAGTTAAAAGGAATTCAGACATGGTTTCAGTGCCAGATTCAGAAATAACGGAAGTTCTCGGATGTACCTTGGTGCAAAAGCAGATTGAAAAAAAGGCATTAAAGCAGCATGCCTTATCACTATCATTAGTAATAACTTAACCATCGAGGTATAAATTCGGAATTCCAACTGGTTCACGTCCGCTCTGCTTGAAAAACGTCCACAATTCCTTGGAATTACTACGCAGTTTTGATCCCAAGTCATTTAAAAAGCTATCCTTAAGAGCTTTTATTTCAGTTTTTACTGTACATCCAAGGGCACGAATCGACTGCAATACTGCAGCCACTGTTTTTTTGTATGATTCTAGAAGGCGATGTTTCTTCCTGATAAGCCGTCTGGTCTGGCACGTGATCCACGGTTTGTCGCGGCGGCGCTTCCCAGAAAGACTGTTGGACGGGATATACTGATCAATTAGGCATTCAAGCTCACTCTTGAAAACTTCCCAAAGGAAACTACCATCTAAATTCTGACTAAGATTAATAAATCCAGGAAGGAAAGAGGCAAGTTTCTTCACCATTGATGTATAGTCGCCCTTGTTAAGAAAACCTTTCGATGTCGAACTCTTGGAATTAAATATGAAAACTGTCGAACATTAGCGACAACACAACTGTGGTCGCTTATTCCTGGTATGATCACAGTGTCACGCACTACTGAAGGCCGGTTGCAGAACGGTAAATCGAACACTGAAGATGCGTGCTCAGTTTCTCGTGTAGGCTCAGTGAGGTACTGATATAGGTCATTAGAAGTAATTCATTCAAAAAAGGATGAAGAATGGTTCGTACGTAGAGGTTTGCAGTCTACCCATTTCAAATCAGGCATGTTGAAGTCCCCACCAAAAAGAAAGTCATTTTTTAAGCTGACTAGAAATTCAAACAGCGATCTGAAAGCGACAGGGTTGCTAGCGGAAGGACAGTACACGGAGCCAGTAGCCAAATTCTTTCCATTGTTTATGCGAAGCTTGCACCATACTGACTCGCAACCAACTATGGGCGCTGTTATTAATGAAGAGCTAAAACACTGGTCAACAAGTAAAAAGACCCCTCCACCATGCAAGTGTCGATCGCTACGGTACACGTCATAACCGGTGGAAAATAATTCAGAGCTGAGAACAAAATTATCCAGCCATGATTCAGTAGCAATTATAACATGAGGTTTTACAGAGAAAACAAGAGCAGCAAATGCATCAGTTTTATTTTTATGCTCCTGCAATTCACGACGAGAGTTATCAATTCAAAATTTGATGACACCAAGGGCACGGAATGAAAGGTGGGCACGAGCCACCATTTTTTTTTAATCTCGAAGCTCAAAGACTCGGTCATGTTCAAAATCATAGACAGAACATTTTTTTGTTGCCAAGGAGCTTATCAAATCGCAACTTAGAAGGAAAAGCCAGGTCACGTGCGTATTGTGAAAGCCTTTCTCACTGCGGGCGTGAAGTCTTCGCGTATGGAAAACTTAATGTCCTTTAGCTTAGGGCCACACGATAAGATATTGTCTTTGACTTTAAAACTACAAAATTCAACGACAAGCGGCCAGTGCTTCCCATCAACAAAGCGACCTATTCGATGAGCCTTGTCGATGCTTTCAGGTGAACATTTTGGTTAAGATGACACGAGAAGAATTCGCGCACACTTCTTCTACATTCAGACGAACTCTCAGTTGCGGAATCATTTAGACCTAGAATAAGCAAATTATTCCTGCGGAACCTATTGGACACATCTTCAAAACACGCCTTAAGATGGATAACGTCCCTGGTCAAGGTGTCAACACACGATGATGCCTTTCAATCACCAGCCTTTGCGGCCATCCGTGAGGAATGCATGTCGTTCTGTAGTGTAGCGATCCTACCCAGTAAACATTTTAAGGACGTACATGTAGCGTCCTGCTTCTGTTTATACATATGCAGTTCCTGAAATATCTGCGACTGACAAAGTTCTAGTCGTTCTATTGCAGCGTAAATGCAATCAATGGCTTCATTACCCGAATTCATCTTGTGTGTGTAAATACCGGGACCAGGGTTGCTCTCAACATCACCGCATATTAACAGTAAAATTTGACATAACAGACCATGACCATACTTCAACTTAGCAACACACTTTTTCATGACACAAAGCAAATCGTCGGGGCACGACACCGCAATAATACATCGATTGGAACTGCAATAGCATGCATAGGGAAACTGGTAACTAACCTAGGCGAAAAACTGGTAAGCGCATGGCCGATGCCACGTCGTACCCCAACTGGCCGGCGTGAAACTGGCGAATAAATATCCGCCCCTCGGAGATAGTGCTGCTAGTGCGTCCTTGTCGTCAGATCAACAGTGTAGTCGAAGCCAAACTGAGAGGCACATGCACAGGTGGTACGCCGCAGCTTGTCATCGAGGCATCGTCAGCAACAGTCGAGCTGAGGTTGAACTTTATAGGCGCATGCTTGGGTGCTTTATCCAGTGAAAGTATATCCATGGACGACCACGAAAAAGGGCGTGGGACAGGAGCTGCATATGCATACCATCTTTTTATCAACACAAATATGTAACACAATTTATTGTAAACAGGCCTGCTCATATAAAGTTACTGTGCAGAAGTACTGTCTAGGAAGCCACAGAACTTTATTTCACAGGCAGCATTGTAACTGCTACAATGACATCATTATAGTGAACTAGAATATATTACAGGGGCTCGACTGGCAGGGCGCGTCAGCCTTTCCGACTGCCCGTTACGCTCAGGAAAGCCACCAGCACGGCGGCTCAGCCCACTAGGCATCAAAGAGCGCGGATATGCAATATCCTGGGCCACATTAAAAGAGAGTAGAAGATAGAGTCTGGATGCCAAGAACACTGTAAGTAAGTTGCAGCATTTTATGCCACAGCACACTTGCATTTTTTTACTAAAAGCGTCAGCCACGCTAGCACCGAAAGTCAGAAAGTGCACAGCTTAAATATTGCTAGTGTTAAAGACTGCTTAGTGCACTTTTAATAAACCAGACTTCAGGCATTTCTTTATTTCCTTGATTTCTTGGGCATACCACTTGTGGAGCACTGCATTTAAATTGAACTGCACGTGAAAAATTATGGTACAATCAGACATCTGATTTGACAATTATGCAAAAGCAGTTGAATTTACCCTCGAAGATTACTTAGATGATTTTACTCTAATGAATGTTTTTACTACATGCTGAGGCATCCCACACAACAAATAATTGCTGTGCGGGGAGGAGTGATGCTAGCACTGCTTTAGCAGAAAAGGTGCTGAATTGACCTGATGCCACACATTAGAAAGACAGACTGCCTGCATCATCAGGCATAAATTTAATATGCAGAACGTTCACAATTTAACTTTATAGCCTTCTAAAAATATATCTGCACAGAGTGCTGTGTGATGTCAGTGCACGTTAAAACCCCAGGTGGTCGAAATTTCCGGGGCCCTTCAATACGGCGTCCCACATAGCCTGAGTCGATTTGGAACGTCAAGCCCCATGAAGCATAAACCATAAAGTTCAAATAAAAGAAAAATGTTTCTGCTAGTAAAATTAACCGTACAATACAAAGAACAAACATTTAACTTCACAAAAATGCCTGGCTGATTGCAAGCATACATGATGCCAAGTAAACATGAGAGGCAGCACTCACGCTTTCTCGGTTCCAAGTTATGGCAGCGAGTTAGGTCGATGCATAATCACTGCGCTGTAAGGGTCATATATTTATAACTTTAGACGCATATCTTATCGCTTCTGACAGCTGGGTGATGCCATGAGAGATCAAATTGCCTAAATATTTTGTTTTATTTTATCAATTATTTTACTTATGCGCACATTATTCAGTAGGCCATCTGTGAATTTTGTTTTGTGAAAATGCTAATATTTTAGGTGAAAAAATATAAACAATATCAAAGCACAGGCCGTATTTTCAAGCAGAGCTCAATTTCGCTAATTTGCCATGACGTAAGTATCTAGATATAAAAGCATAATGTATATATTATTCGTGCTAAATGTACAGGTGAGAAGGAATATGTGGGCTTATTTCCGCCATTTTGAGGAAGTTGTCGCTTACTGGAAAAAATTTCGAAAACTACACAAGTCTGAAACGACGTTATGTTCATTTTTTTCTCCACAAATATACAACACATATCCTTCAAATTTGCACAATTATTAACCATTGAGGTGCTAAAAAAGTATACCGGCTTTCGTTGTTACATATTATTGGGAAGTGCAAGAAGTATTGCCCTAAATCTGGCATTTTTGAATACAGTAGTGTTTTTTAAAAATCAAAGAAAAAAACACCATATGTTTAATTTTTCTTAAAACTCATGCAACAAGCCTATAGAAGGAGGAAAATTGTGTGCGAAGGAACGTGCTGCATTATTTTGTTTCCAACAATGTCATCCAAGCTCAAAATTGTAGTTTTTTGAGCATCACCCAGAGCGCCTAAATGAGGGGGCGGAAGCAGCCAACGCTCTTCGCTGCTCTAAATTTTCCCCATATCCCAAGACTGAGGCCTTTTTAATCAAAAGAGAGCATACCTAATACTTTCTGTAGACTTACAACAATCTGCAACATAAATGGAATTCAGTAGCACCGCTATCGCTGAGTACAGGTAAACAAAAGTTCTCAATGTAATTTTCTGCCTGCACAGTGCACCTATAAGATTGTCATTGATTAAAAAAGCCAAATGCATTGCAGAACAGAACGTGGAAGTAAGCAGCATCACTTCAAAGTCAATGTTTTTTTTAAAAAAACATCCCAATATGTGCTTGCCAGAGCTGATTTACAAATTCACATTCAGTACCATAGCTTTTACCATAGGCATTTTGGAGGCTCTGTGATAAGCAAAAGCTTAAAGAAAATTGTGCATAAGTTGAAGGAATGCGTACTGCAGCATAATTATCACCAATGCAGGATATACGAGCATAACCAATCCAAATAAGTTAACAGCGGCTAAAAAAGAATCCAAAATATTTTTAAATCAAATGCGAATTAGAAAAGAAAATTGGCCACAGTATGCCTGCAGTCAAACAACAAAGCAGCGGAGGGCGTGTTTGCAGCTTCCGTCCCCTTATTTATCGCTCCTGCTGACGCTAAAAAAACTACAAGTTTGAGCTTGGATAACATTGTTGGAAAGAAGATAATGCAACATGTTCTTTCATACATTTTTTTCACCTCCTTCTCGAGATTTGTTTCCAGATTTTAAAAAAAAATTGGAGATGCGGTTTTTGTTGAAAACATTTTTGAAAAACCCTACTATGTTCAGAAATTCCAAATTTAGATCAATATTTCTTACACTTCCCTAAATTATATAACAATCAAAGTCGGTACACCCTTTTAGCACCTCAATGCTTATAAACTGTACAAATTTGAAGGAAACATGCTTATATTTGCGGAGAAACAAAATCTTGAAAAAAGTCTCGTTCTGAGACGTCTCGTTTTCAAAATTTTTTCCAGCAAAACAACTTCCTCAAAATTGCGCAAATAAGCCTGCCATATTCCTCCTTACCTGTACATTTAGCACGAGAAATATAATCATCATGGCTTAAACATCTAAATCCTTACGTCATGGCAAATTTGCCAAAATGAGCTGTGCTTGAAAACGCTGCCTCTGCCACAGCGTCGTTTATAACTTTTTTTCTTCTGAAATATTAGCACTTTAACAAAACAAAATTTACTGTTGGCCTACTGAACCAAGAAAACCTAAAATATGAAATATTTAGGCAGTTTGATCTAACGTGGAATCCCCAAGCTTCGTCTTGATAACTGCGGATAAGACTGGACGAGAAATATTCATCATTTTTGCTCACAGCGCAACAAGAACGGGGCACGAGACGAAAGACAAACACAAACAAGCGCTGACTATTCACTGGCTTTTTATCGAAGAACAAAAGGCGTATATATACATTATCCGGGAATTGCTTTATCTGACCTCCCACGCGCCTTCCAGATAACTTTTGGTGTCTTGATAAATCTTTCATTTTCTGTATATATACGCATTTCATGGTTTGGTTTATGGGGGTTTAACGTCCCAAAGCGACTCAGGCCATGAGACGCCGTAGTGAAGGCCTCCGGAAATTTCGACCACCTGAGGTTCTTTAACGTGCACTGACATCGCACAGTACACCGGCCTCTAGAATTTCGCCTCCACCGAAATTCGAACGCCGCGGCCGGGATCGAACTCGCGTCTTTCGGGCCAGCAGCCTAGTGCCATAACCACTCAGCCACCGTGGCGGCTTTATACGCATTTCGTTCAATAATAAAAAAAAACAGTTGATCGCAAGCGCTTGTTTGTGTTTGTCTTTAGCCTCGCGTACTGTTCTTGTTGCGCTGTGATCAAAAATGATGAATACTTACCAACTCGCCCCAATTTCCGCCTTACTGAACGGGACGAGAAAGACGGAGGCGCTCGTGTTGTCCATCTTAAGCGCTGTTTTCAAGACGAACTCACGTCAACAAGCCCAACTTTCTACGCTTTTGCATGCACTGCTTGATGACTTACATGTATCGACGCAAAGTCAAGATGGAAGCAACTCTCCACTCTTCTCGCGTGCTCGATCCGCCCTCGCTGGTGGCCTCACGAAGTCGCGCACGCCAAGTCGTTGCAACCCAAATCCGTCTTCGTAGCAAGCATCCTGAACTGAACACGTTCGCCACAGAGGGAACAGTGGAAAAGGACACGATAGGACTCGAAGCAGCTACAGGCAGCAGACAAACGTCCGTGCAAACGCCGAATTGTGCCTGACATGAAGGAAAATTGCGCCCAACATCCTAACGTACCGCGGCCATGCTGGCCATGCCGCCGGCAAATATTGTCTTCGGCTTCGGCTTCCAATGCCGCAAAAATCCAGATTCTTCGGTCACAAGACGAATTTTTTTTATTTTCTTCCTTTTTTTCTAGCAGTGTCCGCGGCCACACAGCGAAAAAAAATAGAGAAGGAAACGCAAGCCGGGTTGTTTTCAAGGCCACGTCGGCCCGTCGGCGCTCCCTCCCCGCACTCTTTGCACAGGGGCAGAAAGGAACGGCGCCAAATATGCCTCCTTTTTTTGTGTGTGTGATTTAGGAAATTCCGCCAGCAACTGAGCACAGGCCCTTGGCTGCTTTCTCGTCAGATGTCATGACATTTTTTTGCCGCGACGGCTAGCTTTTTTAAATTGTCCCTAATTCGAGCCGTCCATATTAACAGGGGTCGTATTAACGAAGCATGACTTGTTTTCTTCACATGTTTCAGCTGATTTGTATTTTTCAGGTAAACGCGGCTTTACTCAAACCACGTGGCTGGCTAAACCATCCTTACGTGTTTCGAAGAGACTGAAGAAGCTCCGGTCTTGTTTTTTTTTGGGGGGGGGGGTGTTAAGGGTCAGTGTGTGTGTGCCTGAAAAAGTAAAAAACATTTGCTTGCAAGCCCCCTTCAAACTCAAATACTGGCACCGAGGTTGCTCCGAAAGAAAAGGTTGCACATCCGCTGCGCAACACCCACAGGGCAAGAATAGGGTGTCCGCGTTTGTTTTGCGACACAGGCGGTGGCATAGTCCCGAGAGAATTTTCAGCCCGAGGCGCACGCGGATGTGGATGCCTCACAAGCAGAGCTGTCAAATGGGTCCGAGCACTAAACGCCAAAGAGAGAGAAAAAGTAGCCGAAATGTAGCCAAATGTGAAAATGACATGTATCACGAAAATAGCCCAAAAGAATTTTTAATGAGCACAACAAAATAATCACGAACAGGAGGGCTACCGTAACTGGTTCCTAGAGCTTCTAGCGGTCATTTTGTATTTCCTTTTTCTTCTGAAAATCGCAGTCCCCATCCTTTTCTTCATTTCGGTGCTGAAAGCGAACCATTTCGGTCCTGGCGCTTCCCCGCTGCGATGGGCTTACCTCATCTATTAATTAATGACTCTTCCTCCGACTACTAAGTTTCTTTCCTTCAAGCTTTGCCTCTGTGCAACGGTGCGCTGCTTATGTTGTTTTTGAACAATTGAGCGGCGCTGGTAGCTTGGTACTACTTCTAGGAAAGCGCCGGCTCGATGTCATATGAGGAATCATAGCGAAAGAATATTTCAGCGACAATTTCGTTCTTATTGCAAAACGCACGCGTACCCCCTCCCCCCCGCCCTCGAAACACATATGTACAGAACTTACAGTCGGGGACAAAAGTCTGGAGACCACGTGTTCCTGAAACGAAGCCAGTAGTTCTATTAGCCAGCGGCTGGAGACGCACTTATTTTGTGGAGATGAAAGAACAAAATTTTGACATTCACCTCCACAAGTGTGGTCTCCAGCCGCCGAGTAATAGCAGAGCTATTGGCTTCTTTCGAGGAACATGTCTCCAGACTTTTGTCCCCGACTCTACATCCACAAAAGGAACATGGACCAGAAAACGAGAAACACGAGTAAAACGCAATTACAACTGCAGTTCAATTGCACAGCCATAGGGGGCCCGAGGTTCTAAAGCAATTAACGCAACGCTTATATGCAGTGATCACGTCGGCGAGTGAGACTGCATGGAAGCTAGCTAGCTTCTAAGTCCTTTCTAACTAGCTCGAGTCTAATGTAAGTTTGGTTCAGTTTATTTCGCATATTAGCCTGCCATAAGCTTGAATAATCTGGACATGGCTTTGGCTATCTGCCGCCGTTCTGCGTTTTGTGACAAAAGTAGCAAATAGATTTATTTGGTGTAGTTGCGATCGTTTCTGTAAATGAAGTTCGGTTCGATATCCGAATTCTATGATATATATGTTATTCGATGAAACGATGTCCAAGGTATACTTACAGAATTTACTGGTGCCGCAAAGCCACTTTCAGAATTGGCTTTTAATGCTCCACCATGAAAAAACTACCAACCTGCGCTATTAAGAGGTTCAGCTTTGCACCATTAACCTTCGATGTTCACAGCGTGCTCCGGCCAATAAAGATAGCAGCGTAAGGGAAATGGCCTAAATATTGCCATTTTCGTATATACTATATATCTGCGTAATAAAAATAGGTGTAGAAAAGAGCTCATCAGTTTAAGTACCCTGAAATATATTTAAAATAGTACTACATGACAGTCTGGCTCATCGTTGCTAAAAAAGGTTTCCGATTTATTTTTATGTGGAACTAGTTATCGCCCAGAATATTGCAAAGAGCGCCTGGAAGCTGGTTTCGTGTGCTGAAGTTGGGAGAGGTGTTGCTGCGTTAAAATTGATCCCATGCTATTTGATGGCTTGTGCTTCAGCTGGAAGAATGCATGTTGGGATTCGAAAACTGGTGCCTTTTCGTTAAAGTTGAAGTTTTTGATGGATGTGTGGCAAGATTTGTTTCCAGTTCTGGACATAACGTTAGAGTACCTGTCAGTGCTCTACAGCACCCTCATTCATATTGTCCTAGCGATTTCATGCCTGTGGTCCTGACCTGGGGTCGTGCAACTTTTTTGCGATTCCCGGCCAGTTGATAACAACTTTCATTCTCATCTAGTTTTGCTCTGAACCTTCTGTGCTCAGTGCTTGTACTGGCGTTACACCATGGCCCACTCTTCCCTAGGCCCTGAGTTATGTCCTCAGCAAATCGGAGGCTACTCAATGTAACGACTGAACTCCACCTCCTGCTTTTAAACGAAATCATCGCTTTGAAGGCATCTCGCAAACGCGATGGACAGCAACAGAAAAAATTGCGTCACGTCGATCTACTTTTAATTCGTGTTCACCACTTTTATGAAAATAAAGCAGTTTGTGCAACGAGGACCAGCTTTGTTGAACTACGTTCTGATACGCTTGAATAGCGACTCAATGTGTTGGGGATGCTCACATGATGTAGTTCCTTGTAAAGTGGTTTCCACTGACATCAGCTTGGACGAGATAATGAAAAGCAAGAAAATATGCTTCAATATTAGTAGAAATAATAGTTACAAGACTACAGATGTTAACAAGACGAAAAGCAGTCAATTACATGCGAAAAAAAGTGCTTCATTTTGTTTTTCTAAGAAGCCATGACGTCACGGGCGTTATTTTTGGTCGCACAGGCTACCTTCTGCTGCGTACGCGGAAAAAGATTGGCGATAAGCGGATTGTGGAAAACGTATTGCCTTTCACCGCCGTAATCTATCCCCAGAGGCGGCGGCCGCTAGGACATTGGTGAAAACTGTATTGAGAACAATACTACGGATGTAGGAAGTGGAAGCTAATGAAACATGCAGAGACGCAGGACAAAGCCACTAAGCAGGTACCAACTCGTCTGTTACCCCCAGAGAGGAGTACAGTGTGAAAAGATCGAGAGAGGAGCTGCTACACACGTTTCCCCGTGCCGCCATATTGCTGGCTGGACTGCTTTTTCTACCTGGCACTAAAATTCATCGCGCCTGCGCTTTAACTTCAGGCGCTCTAACTTCCTCCATTCACCCCTCTGCACCTGTAGCCCGAACAATGAACAACCCACACACCACGGAACGGTGACGAAGGCATTTTCCTCTCCCTGCCTAGCCACTGCTGCAGATAGCGCGTGACCATCCGGAGTTTTACATCTCAAGAAGAATGTGAGTGTGTCATTTGGGTTCGAGACCTTTTAGTTGCATGACTTCCTTGTATCCGCAAGTGGTCAGTTGACAACTTGCAGGATATATAGTAGCACCCTCTGCAATATAGCACATATTTTTCAAACGAAAACCCTTGTTCACATTTCCGCATACTTGTTCTAAAAGGAAGAGTGAAGGTGGTTTTTATCTGTATGAGAGGGGAGTTGTTGAAAGGACACAATGAGTAGCCAAAATTTCTAGTGAATACAAAATTTCCACTGACTCTATAGGGCGACAAGTTCGCCTCCTGTACCAGCATTGGTCTCTAGCTTATCCACAACAAATACTCGCTCTCTCTCTTCTTTTGTGTGAAAAGCATGGCTGCCAACGCGAGCAACATATATTATGGTGAGGCATAAAAAAAATTTAAAAAAAGGGGCAGGAACAAGTCGAAACAGGTACAACGGTACAACAGAGTAGCCTTCGGCAACTGCCCTTTGCACATATAAGCGAACCGCTCGCGAATCCCGCCGCCGCGGCGCATACACCCTCTCTCATCAAGCGGCGAAGGAAGCTCCAGCGGCTGGAGCGGCAAGATTCGGGCATGTTACGACCGTTGTACGATCGTTTCGGAGCGGCTTCCGCCAGGTCCGCTTCGCGAGCGGTCCGCCAGGCGGACGTGAGGCGGAAAGGTGTTGTACGGTCACTTTGGCGCTAGCGAGCGAGGCGGATGGTCCCAGCTTTCCAATTGGCGCGCCCGGCAGTGCCTGTCGTCTAATCGCGTGCGGTGGTACAGGCATGCATGCTTGTAGAAAAACACGCAAATATCTTGCAGTATGAGTAGCCCGTATTAATTGCGGCGTACTCGAGACGTCCGTTCCGTCAACGCTTTTTTTTTATGCAGGATTTTCGTCGAAGGTACAATCGTGGTCGGCTGTGACATGTGTGAGAAACGACATGTGGACCATGTATATCCAAGAGACCGAAAAATATCGCGATCGCGAACTCCACCTCGTTCGATCGCGATGTTGTCACAACGGTCGACGATTTTCCAAAATAACAGAAGGCTGCCCCCTCTGAAAGTTAGGCTACCCTCAGGATTTCAGAATAACGAGGCGATTCCTATTGCGAATTCTCGTTAGGGTCAGGCCACAGTACAGGATGCTATCAACCGACCGTAATTAAAACCGGGATAATTACATTTTTCAAATAGTTCAGATTACATACTTAATATTTTAGTCAGTTATTCAAAATTGCACACTGCAGTGTTCTTGCACTGCTGACAGAGAAAAAAATAATGCCACTTGCAGCCTTTCCTAAGGGGCCTTTCTCGCTAGCCCGACACGACGCCGAGGCAGACACGACAACGACACCGATGATCGGCCGACCGCCTCTCAACAAATGACGGCTGGGCGTTGCAACGTGACCAGTAGAGGCCTCGTGCAAGAAAGAATGCACATAGACCAGTGCTTGTGTTTGTACGCCGCACGTACAAAATTTTGTTTCAAAAAGATATTATATAAAATGGTGTTGAATGCTTAAAACGGAAGATTTATATTTCTTCAAATAAACTATGAAAATAAACGGCAAAATTGTGCTGATATATTACTCTTTTTTTGTTTGCAGGCAACCAAAACCGGTTGCAAGCGCATATTTTGCCAGCAACATTGGTTTTCGCAGCGGTTGTACAGTGGCTGGAATTCTAGCTATTGTAGCTGTGGGAAACGCGCAGCGTCGACGAATGTGAACCGAAAGCTCGCGAAACGCTTCGCAGCGCCGCGCCGCTGTTCGCTCTATTCGCCGAATCGCTTGCATGTGAACAACCCTTTACACTCGATCTCTAAAGTTGGTGGTAACCTGTGGGCTTCAGGATCACTGAGATTAAGGGGCGTCACTCTCTTCTTTTATAAAAAGAATAAAATGGAAGGCGATTGACTCACGTTCTCTCTGTTGGCAGAGCAGGAAATTAAAAGGCTGTATTCACGTTCAGGAGAATTTTCGGTTTCAACTTTCAAACTTCCTGAAAAACTGACTTAAAAGAAGCGGCTTTCCGACAAACACCCTCGTTCACAGACTGGTTTTCACTTCCTGCTCTACCCAGAACCGGGGTAGTGTGAAGAGAGATGAGTCAGTCGCCCTCTATTGTAATCTTTTCAGGAATATAGAGGAATATTCACCTTAATCTGTGCAAACCTGAACTCCAGGCGGTTCCCATCAGTTTTGGAAAACGGGAAAACGCCGCCCCGACGAGAGGTGGAACCGGTCAGGCCGGGCCGGCGGAGGCTGACGCGCTCGGAGCGAAATCGAAACACACTCCAGGTTGCCGCTGGTGTGGTCGAGGTGCGCTGAACCCGCCGAACGCGTCGGCGGTCAAGCGCCGTTGGAGTGTAGAGGGTCTCGCTGTGGCCAACGTGACGTCGGAGTATAAACGCGTCCCGCGTACTACCAAGAGGGTCCAGCTTTACATTGCTGAGGGTGCTTCCCGCTTAAGAACAACTTGCTTCAAGGACGCGTTCATGCAACTGCCCTCGTCTGACGGGCTTTACAAACAACTTTGGTTACGGCACCATCTTGAATCTTTAAGTAAAACAACGTGCTACCTCGTACTTGAGGAATGAAGAAATGCAAAATCCTTGATCCATGCAAGTTTACAAACGAAGGTTTCGGAATTCAATCCTGACCTCACATACATGTATTTCTTCTGGCTGCCTATTCTGGCTGCCTCTTTGAGCATTGCGCCATAAAAAAGATTCGTCAATGTCATTGTTTTCAGTTTTGTTGCTAAAGGAAAAATTACACCTACAGTGGTAAGTTATGATGAGCAACTCTGGGATGATAAAAACAGCAAAGCTTCTATACAAAGCTTTTTCTTCTTATAAGACATCTTACTCTAACTTTCACATAGAAAAAGTTGTCTTTTTGATCAGCTAGAACTGCCACGCTTCAAAGCTTACTTCTTAAGAAAAAGGAAAACTGCGCTCTCAGCAAAAAGAACCTGCTAGCATGGAGATACTGCGCAAGTGCAAACAATGCCGCAGTATTGCTTTGGGCTCCAACATTCCAGTCACTAAACTCAAAGTGCCCTCTAGTAGAAATCTCAGGAAGCATTTTTTCCGCCATATTTGGCATAAAAAACAAAACACAGTTCTCAACACTGGCAAAAAGGAATAAAAAAGGTGAAACTTTCAAGAAACAGACTAAACGTCTCGCAGCAGGTATGTCAAGGGTGCAAAGTTATTCCATGCCTGCCGAGAAGAGGTAAAATTCGAAGTTACCCCTTTCTTACCCCTTTTTTACACCTCTTTTTTTAGAGTGTGGTTGTCAAAACTGCCTTAAACTTCATGATGACACAATCTCGTCAATGCGGCTCTCATTACTATTTTTTTCTACCCCCTGTTGATTATCTTGGAGTGCGCAGATGTGTAGGGGAGCAGTCCCTACTAGCTTCGTGGTCCGTACCGTCAGCATATGTGAGCGCCTAGAAAGGCTAGCGTCAAGAAATAACGTTGTTTAGTCATAACGTTGTTTTCTGGGAGTTCACTTGTTATTTCTAGTCCTAGTTCTGCTAGTCCTCCTAGTCCTTAGCAAAAGTAGCAGTGAGAGCCGCATTCACGAGATCTGGTCATCATGAAGTTCAAGGCAGCTTTTGCGCCCAGAACAGTCGGCTGAAAGCAGCAGGTTACCCGACGAGACTGCTATCCAGTATCGCAGAAGGGATTCTGCAAGCACTTAGAGGCAGAAAATATGTCACAACCACATCAGTTTAAAGGAAGCCGTACGCGGTCATTCCTTGCATTAATGGCATTTCCCACAGTCTCACCAGGGTAGGAGCAAGAGCTGGTCTAAAAGTGCTCATGTCAGCACCCAACCAATTAAGAAGCCTGTGCACCAAAGTCAACAGCGAGCAAAGAAACATCAATGAAAGAAAAAGCACCGAAAAAAAACATGTGAAATGTGTGAAAACTTGGGTTTGTAGAATACCTCTGTCAAGCGGACGCACCTTCATTAGTCAAATAGTGCGCTGTTTGAATAAACGGCTTCGAGAGCACAAAAGATGCCTAAAGGGCGCCATCAGCAGTAAATTAGCAAAACATTGCAGAGAGCATGAATTTGATCTGCAGGTTAGCAACACAATGGTCATCACGTCATATTTTGATCAACGGACCAGGGAGATTGAAGAAGCCTTCAACATCCGACAAGAGTGACGTATATGCGTCAGCATACTTTCGATAGCGCTTCGCGACAGCGAAATTGATTATCTGCGTGCATTGTCGTAATCGTTTACCATGTGTACATCTTATGCGTTTGTCATGCGTCTGTTCTTTCCTTATTGCACGAGCAAGATGTATATATTCGACCGAACGTGGATTAAAAATCTGGTTGTTAGTCAGCGTTGATTCCCGCCTCTCTATTCTTTGTTTAGTGCTGCGCAGCTCCCGCCACAAGTACATGAAATGTGCCAAAGTTTTACACACAAAGGAAATATGTATTCAAGAAGTCGCCCGATCCCGCCCATATAACAGGAGATATCAGCGCAATACAGATGTAATTTAAGTTTATTAGATGTGCTCTTTGTATTTAAATGAATACAAACAGGAGACGCATATGTATGCACCATTTAACACAGAATGTACGGAGCACTACGACAGCAGCATATATTAATGGCCAAATTTTTCTCTAGCTCTGAGAAATCTGAAAAAAATAAAGCACTAAAAACATAATACAAGTTGAAGGTTGATGCACCTTAAGCAAATATTTTAAAGGGTACAAAAATAAGCTGCGAGCGGTCACGTGGTGACCGGGAAGTGTGTGGAAAAGCGAGAAACAGCAGTGGCGCTGCCGTTAAGCCGCACAAGGGCGTCAACAGATGAGAACAGGTCCAAGATTTTCCGGCGAAGAGAATCAGCTTCGCTGCCGGATTTTTGAACAAGTTTGAATGCGCTTAAGGAGCATTTGATTCCGCATAAAATCGCGCTGAGGTGTCATCGACTAGGCTGACTATTTCCTTCTTCATTCTACTCGCAGCATGTGCAACGGGCCTTACTGCGAAGACGGAAACCAGAGTTTTTTGGTTAGCGTTCAAAACTTAGTGTCTGTATCCCTTTAACATTTGTACAAAACTAGTGTCTATCATTCAAGAATTAATTGTATGGCTTAGATACAAGACAAAGCACTAACACATTTAGACAAGTAGCTCTAACCGGTGAGGTAGTGTAGAAACTTTTTGCGTTTCCGAGTTTCTGCGGCGTTAAGAAGTTATTTCGCGCAGTTTCCTGAAGTAGAGATCTTCTTCGGTTCTAGGTATTTTTGAGTTTCGAGTATTGTTAAAATGCACGGTAATCAATAAATTCAATCTAGTTGTTGATTCTCATACTTTTATTTTTACGAAGCGACACTTGGTACAGATGCACAAAAAGTATCAAAGGGTAGTATGGAAGATACCGTTATCTTCGATACAGGTATTTCATTAGAATATTCACAGAGGTAGTGATTATTCGTAAAGAACTAATCGATTCGTATTGGAATCTGATCTTTTAATACTTGATTCGGTTTTTAGCAACACTATTCGTATTCTTTTCTTCACCAACGCTGCAGTATGCTTATTCGGCTTGGTTTTGTAAAAGTACTATTCGGAAACCTCTAATAGAACCTAAATGCGCGTAAAAACTACTCTCGCAACTAGCACAAAATGATAGGGTTCCTCGCGCGCCGATCCTTCATCGAGTGTTTAGTGGCTGTCCTGCAGTACGGCGCCTATTTCGGGAGAATCCACAGTACGCACAAAACACTTTCATCCTCCCAACCAGACTGTGACTATGAAAAGGCCGAAACTCACTTCGTCAGAGCCCCGCCTGTGTGCTATACACACAACGGTAGTGAAGTTTGCCGCTTATTTGATACCGATTGCTCATACAACCCACTACGGTGGCTGAGTGGTTTGGGCTTTCGGCTGGTGAGCAAGAATTCGCGAGGTCGAATCGTGGTCGTGGTCTCCGTTTGGCGCTGGAGGTGATGACGAAAAACCGCCGTGTGCTCCTAGATTTCAGAGATTGGTAAATATCTAAGGTGTTGGAAAATATTCCGGCTTCTCTGACAGCTCAGGCGCAGCATCGAAACTGTAAACACCCTGCACCACGCAACCTTATACCTCTCGCTAAGTCAACTTAGCATTTAAAGCAATAAATCTTGGCGCAAACCGCAATGCTTTTAGCATCATCTCGACGAAGTAGCCCGCCTGTTGCTAGGCGCCAGTCACACGCCAGACGCGCAAACCCTGGAAGAAGGCGGGCCAGACTCGCATGCATCCGGAAGCGATCGTCCGTAGATCAGGTCCTTCTGTGAAGGCGGCCCGACTGTAACACGACCCTGAATAACTACCGCCGTCGTACTATACGCTGTTTGGGAACGCCGCGAACAATGTGAAAGAACAGCCATCGGAAAAAAAACAAGCGCTCATTTGCACGGTGCAGGTCACGTTATCGCGCCTGGAGACAAGTCACCAGAGGGAGGAGGACGTCAGTCTATCGCAGTAGCGCTGCAAAGCCACACGTGCTGGCAAGCGAGGCAAGTTGTTCCAGTCGCATCTCCGCCCTCGACGACTGCGCACGGTGGTCCTCAAGCCTTCAACATCAGAAGAGCCGGCAGTACATGCAAAGAGTAAGTTGTTCCGCTCTGTCTTGCTCCTGTGTACGCTAAGAGGGTAAGTTAATGATATGCCGCACTGCTGGCTTCTGCCCTTAGAACAGCGAAGTGCAGAGATGCCTCCGCTCACTTCACTGCTACTGCTCCTGCACCTCTTCACTTTTTAAATATTTGCTGACCGCTAAGTGGCAGCTCGGCAATGAAGCGGCAAGATGGAAATGGGGGAATTGGATTGTTCGGCGCGGGTTTTATTTTTATTGTGGGAAAAAACTCGCTTTATGACACTAGAAGTGTGAATCCGCCGGTTTTTCTCCTCTGTGTTGCTTCAATTACGTCTTTACTTGCATCTTCATCCTTGGTGTCATCGATAGGCTATGCATGTTTTTCTCTGCAGGAGCAGGCACAGTAATTGGTCGCAGTGCAAACAAACAAGTGAGCACCAAATAGTGCCTACAATGAAGAGATCTTATAATTTCGTTGCATAGCAGACTTAATTTGAGAGATTATAAGGTTCATTCCGGGATAATATCGTATGCTATGGTGTGACATGGTATGGCATGCATGGTGTCAGCCAACAGTCACCGAAACCAAAGAGCATAGAGGATGTTTTCTTTTTCAGTTTGTGGTGTTGGTTACTTGGAAATTGTGTGTTATTATTTTATGGCTTAAAGATAACAACAAAGCAGAAGAAATCCTCCTTCCGCCGGCGAGATCCGAACCCACGTCCTCCGAATTTCACGTCCGGTGCTGTACCAGCTGAGCTATGGTGACCGCTCTTTAATCTTCTGCTTTGGCTCCCGTGAACTGCCTTGCAGTCTGCTTTTTAAAGGTCTTGTTTAGCGCTCCCAGGACCGAGCCCTAGTATTTCCGCCAGGAAGGGTGTCAGACGCCAGCGTGGACCCAGAGGCGATTCGGCGTGCTTGTCGCGCCGAGCAGCCGAGGCAGTGCTGGCAGCGACAGCACGAGGCTAGAGAACGAGAGACCAGGGCCGATGCCGCAGCACAGCGAGCTCGGCAAGTGCAACAGCAACTTGTTCGTTGCCAGAGCCAACGAGAAGCATTATTTTGAAAAGCTTTCATAGAAAATATTCCCTGCTTACGCACGTTGAAAAGCTCCCATCAGATTGTATGGTCGCCCGTGTAATTTTTTGTATCGGTTTTGTAGTGTCTTGAAACGAGGCGGGGGTTGTCTTCTGACTTCTATAGTTTTAACTCCAGGAGTCCGAGTGCCGTAACGCAGCACCACCGCAAGCGCTGAGCGGTCTAATACGATTATTCGTTTTTTATGAATCTCCCCGCAAGGCGGAAATGTGTCAATCGGCCCAATCGTTAAAGGAAAGTTGTTTCGGCCCGCTACGGGAGCCTTATTCACACGGGTGTTGTGAGGATAGGCGCGATGAGGTTGTTTGGCGAAACTTCCCTCGGTGTGTGCGAGGTTAGGAATCGCTGCAAAACTTATTTAGACCCATGATGAGATGTCAGTTCTAAACAATCCGACTGTACACTGAAGTTGCTTACTATAACCGAAAATTCCCTCGCTTAGAACAAATCTTCGCTCATTTGCAAACTTTTTCCTGCAGGAATTTGTATAACCCTTGAATGTTCCCGGCATTAAGGAGCCAAACGTGTTGGAACTGGTCAAGTACAACTCCCTGTGGGTCTTCTTGCTTTCTTTAGTGCGCTTCATCGCATATTTCAAGCTGTGGTCACCACCTATGACTACGAGTTAAAGAATAAAATTGTTAAGAATCTAGTTCCAAGCTTTGTCCATCAGAACATACTTATAATGAATGCAAACAAAATAAGCACGTAAATGAGCTGCATTAACTCATTAAGGCGCTTTGTACTCAATTTTGTGCATTAGGAACTCTGCTTTTTTCGAGAGTCCGTTCTAGCTAGCATTAATTTTTTTGTTTAAGAGGAGTTCACTGTCTTTCACCTTGTAAAAAGGGTGCTTTGCTAACCAGCGAACTCGGTAAGAAAGATTTCACAAAGCAGGAAGCTTTATGGCCCGTCTTCCACCATTATCGTGCCGAGAGATTCTGCCAACAGTGATGGCTATTCTTTTTCTGTATTTCTTACGTGATCTGCATATTTCAAGCAGAAGATGCTGCGAAGGCCCTTATGGTGTAGATTTCATTATTTCTGTGCTTTAATGTTACTCTTCTAAACTTTTTGACAACTGCGCATTCGAGATACGGCATGAGAGATAGCACGCTCCGGCTCTCATGCCGTATCTCGAACGCACAAAGAAAAACGTACAAAATGAAAAGAGGGTCACCGGATCGCTACGGCTGCGGCGCCGCTCGGCAGTATGGCGAGCTGAAGCACGTTGCATTGAAACGAGCCAAGAAACATGCCTGCAGATAATAACTGGATGAGTAATACCCATACGATGCTTCGTACTTCAGTGCAGAAATAACGGCAATATTCGTTTCAGAGAGCCTGATCCTCTGGTTTACATAGGTGTTCAATCCAGTCGGATTGCTCAGCCTTTGCTGTCTAAAAAATGAATGATCAACGCAGCTGCCACACTCGCAAAAAATATATAGTCGATTTGCATAGTTAGGTCATATGCTAATTAGGTGAGTTAGGACTGCTGTTTTGACTTCAGTTCCGGTGTTCGGATCGGTTGTTCAGGAATGATGATACTCTACTTTGCACTCATTGATCACTGGGAGTCATGCCATACTGGCACAGTGGTGCAGGGGTTAAGCGATGCGGCAATGCCCTGCAGTGGGGCTTGAGCGCCCAAGGCTGCTCTTCACCGAGCAACTTCTCGCGAGCAATCATTAACTGAAGTGCGCCACCTGCCACGGTGGCAAGTGTTTATGCATTTATATGTATTTGAACACACATGCATGCGCGAGCGCGTTTGGTTAAATACCCTTTCCCAAGCATCCAACCCCAGAAGAGCCGAGCACTAAGCCGTGTTCGCAAGCATCCCACCCCCGAAGAGCCGAGCACTAAGCCGGGTTCCCAAGCATTCCACCAGAGAAGAGCCGAGCACTAGGCCGGGTTCGCAAGCATCCCACCCCAGAAGAGCCGATCACTAGCCCGGGTTCGCAAGCATCCCACCCCAGAAGAGCCGAGCACTAAGCCGGGATCGCAAGCATCCCACCCGAAAAGAGCCGATCACTAGGCCGGGTTCGCAAGCATCCCACCCCAGAAGAGCCGAGCACTAAGCCGGGTTCGCAAGCATCCCACCCGAGAAGAGCCGAACACTAGGCCGGGTTCGCAAGCATCCCACCCCAGAAGAGCCGAACACTAGGCCGGGTTCGCAAGCATCCCACCCCAAAAGAGCCGAGCACTAGGCCGGATTCGCAAGCATCCCAATCCAGAAGTGCCGAGCACTAGGCCGGGTTCGCAAGCATCCCACCCCAGAAGAGCCGATCACTAGGCCGGGTTCGCAAGCATCCCACCCCCGAAGAGCTGCTCACTAGGCCGGGTTCGCAAGCATCCCACCCCAGAAGAGCCGATCACTAGGCCGGGTTCGCAAGCATCCCACCCCAGAAGAGCCGAGCACTAGGCCGGGTTCGCAAGCATCCCACCCCAGAAGAGCCGATCACTAGGCCGGGTTCGCAAGCATCCTACCCCCGAAGAGCCGAGCACTAGGCCGGATTCGCAACCATCCCACCCCAGAAGAGCCGATCACTAGGCCGGGTTCCCAAGCATCCTACCCGAGAAGAGTCGATCACTAGGCCGGGGGAATTGTTGAACCAACTAGAAAACCGGTGGGTACAGGGAGGCACTGGGGATCGAACCCAGCACCTACCGAATGCGAGGCACGCACGTGCACACACGCGTACACAGGCACATATACACTTGCAGGCTGCCAACAATCTGGTGGCGAGGTGGGCAGCGTGCCGTAAAGCCGGCTTCAGACATCGGATTTTTGCGAGAGTGCGGGTAATATAACTACTGCTCTAAAAATCATGAACAACCGTTTGAGCGCCACTGATTGGAGTGGTGCCGTTAAGCGGGAGGACACTGACAAAAGGTGCACATGCGATGAACATATCTGCGAATGGCTGTGTCGACAAGATTTTAAGGAAGCATATACCTTCCTGACTGGCTTTGGTAAGAGCGTGATTTTAAGGTGATAGCTTGCATGGAGTGCAACTAACAACAGGTTCGGTTCAACACTACATGCCAGTAAGATATGTCGCATAATAGTTCAGGCTTCGCTTTCGAGAATAGACGAGTGAGTGTTGGGTGCGGTAGTAAAGTTTATCTCACATATCGCTGAAACTGAAACATCAGGCAGTATTTCGAAGGGTGTTTTAAGAAAATTACCACCATTCGGCGAGCATAGTCCTTGTGGGCTTAAAGGGGTTGTTTGTGCTAAAGTGGGTTGTTTACTTTTGGTTTCACTTTTATATGAGGTTGGCTTTTCAGGATTACATACACAAAAAGCGTGTTTTCACGCAGTTGGTACAGCCACATTCAGATTCAATTTCAGATATCAAATTCAGGCGCAGCAATGGAAAAGAAGATGAATATGTGCCGCAGGATGCTGTACCTGTGCACGCGGCGAAAGCAGACGCCCGTCGATGCAGGTATGCCCGTTCGCACGGACGCCGCTGCAGCCGCCACCCGAGCTTTCCTGCCTTGGACAATAGCCGGACGTCCTACCTGCGTTACAAGCAGAGCACAAAGGCATTCGTCATCCGCACTTTGGCTGTGGGGATCATCTCTCCTGAATGATTGTAGCGACATGCGCAAGATTTGCGCAGTCTCTCCTCAGCTGAGTTCTCGTTTTCTTTTTTTGCCATGAAATCTTGCATTTCATTAGATGAATGTACCAAATATAGTTCTTACCAACCTCCGCGGTTAGATATGACCATTATTTTGCGAAAATTTCTTTACATTGCGGAATTGCGCTAAACATATTTTTGTCTTGTCCATAGACTCCTTTCACAATAGGAAGTTTCTCCATGAATTTTTTATACTAGAACATACTCCACAAAGAAATACTGGCCTACAACTGAATTTCTGATTTCCATTTCAACATTGTACGAAAAAAAACATTGTATAGACAGAAACCATCTTAATCAACATTCAAAGTTATGCGCTTTTCAATTTATGGAAAGAAAGTAAGGTTTAATATTACAAAATAGCGTTGTTAATAGTCTATGCCACCAGGTGCTCACAAAGTGAAAAGATATTTACCGTCGTCAGTCTTTGTATTAAGAGCAAATTAATTACCTTTTACTTATCGCAGTTAGCGTGCGTGTTTGCAGTGATATATAAAGGCGGTCGCATGACGATAGCACTCAGTTTACCAGAATCTCCAAAGCAGGCTTTCCATCCGTGATATCCGCCTCGAAATTCACAACTTTATCCCCGTAATCACAGATGGAAGGCGAAGATGGTCGGCGAGAATTTTCTCGCTGGATTGGCTCAGCTTTTTCAAAAGGCCATTTTCTGGATTTCGCAAGCGGAAGAATTACTGTAAGAGTCAAGGGGTTCACTGCTTACTCTACGTATTTCGCAAACGACACGCTACACGCTATAACATGCATCATAAGAGAAAAAAATTCTGCGTGTATCGTAACCATTGACTGCATGTTTTTGCAGTAATTTGGTGGTGGATATTTCGGTACCTGATATTGCTAGAAATAGTGCAGCTTGTGAATAATATAAAGATTTTAATCCTTCTTAGTTACTTTCTTTTTGCCTTCTCTTTGTTATTGTTCTGAGCCAACGCCGTCTGCCTTTTTCCTATTTGTTCCCTTGATGGCAGGTGCATTCTGTCGGTTCAGCAAAGGAGTAGTCTGGCAGGCTAGAATAAAAAGGAATTCCACTAGAACTTTTCTGAGAGAAAGCGGCTGCACTGTTACTAAAGGAAATAATTTAACGACACAGCCTTGCGGGCCCCGGTAAGCGAAAAATCTGGCGTCGCCGCCGTCGTCGAAGTCATCCTCGTCATCATCGGCGGCGTGAGCAAAATATCCCCAGACAAGCATCCTAAGGGGGCCACTTAATTCACGTACTGGCAACATGGCCACCGGAGTGTGGGCAAACTGCTCACCGTGGCAGGTGCAAGTAAATTAATGACTGATCGCGAGAGGTTGTTCGGGAAGAGGAACCTGCGTCTCACAAGCCCCACCGGTGGCTGTGTTTGAAACAGCCACCGGCTGCGGCAGTGGCACATCGATTAACCGCTTCAATACTGCCAGTACTGGTATGAGGGCTCCCAGGGATGTAAAAATGTCAAGTGGAGAGTGAATAATTCTGCAAAAATTGGCATTAACCCATTAACACTATCGCCCCACACCCTTAAGGCGGTGCCTAATTGCTCCTAGTTTTTTTTTATTTGCATGAAAAGTAAAGGAGAGGTTTGTGCAGCATAGCGGCTACGGCAACTCCTTTTCACCAATTCATTGCAATCACTTGGTCCAACGAAGTACAGTTCAATATAACATAAAACAAACACAAACAGTACACAACATATAAAACAAAGTACAAGCGTCAGCAAAAGTAACAATAATGAGAGAAAAAAACTCCTTGGTTGCTAAGAGAAGAGTACACAATTGAATATATACATGAGATATGAGTAAACAACTACAGAAAAACAAGAAATGAGCTCTTTCCCACTATACACAGCAAAAGTAGATAACAACGCTATTAAGGCACTCACTCACCAAAAACTGAAAAAAAAGAACTGTTTGCAGAAAACACAGCATGAGCAAATAACAAACGTCTTGAGGCACTTCCACATAGAGAGGTAAGAGCTGCAATTCTACGAAGGATGCCCCCAAGGATGCTGCCAAGGATGCCGCTGTCCTCAAGGAATGTTATCAATGCCACAAGTGGTCGCTTTTGCAGTTCGCATGCCGGCCATGGGCCTAAGAGCTTTTGTAGATTTATGGGTCTTTTATCAAGAGCGCTCAAGTCTCTCTTCAATCGCGACCTGAAGTTGCTGTGCACTTGGCAATCGACATCCTCTTTTTCTTGACCACATGCACACCGTGGGCAGTCTGCGCGGCCAATTCTGTGATGAAAGTGCTTTATGTAAGCCGTTCCTAAACGCATGCGGTGAAGGAGCGTTTCTAAACTTCTGCTGAAAGATAACGGAATATTAAACCGCAGCAACGGATCGATGAAATGCAGATTAGAACATGTATGGTTTGGCTCAAACCACATCTTTTCGATCATTTCATTGCGCATGATCTTCAAGAAACGGCGCAATGCGCCTCTCGATAACGGAAGTCCATAGGTGAGGGCATTGGAGTGTGCTTGCCTAGCCGTTGCATCTGCATCAGTGCTTCTAGGAATAAAGCAATGTCCGGGCATATATTGGAAAACTATATTATGCTGTTTTTGGTATAATGAAATTGGAATTGAAAAATTGGTAGCCTTGGAAATTGGAGATTCGATCAGGAGTACGCAATTTTTTTATAAATGAGTGCATTGTGAACTCTGAGCAGAGATGACGAACAGCCCCAAGACGTACCTGCAAGCATGCGTAGCACGGACACAACGGAGTTCACCTGGTCTTCGATAGGTTTTATATGATGAGCCCAATAGAGTTGTCTGTCAAGAACTGCACGCCGAAAACGGTGCTGCTTAACAGACACTAAAAATTGAGCATTGAGGCAGAGACAGAAATCCTTCATATTCTTACTAGTAAAAGGCAGGACGGCTGTTTTTGCATGAGAGATCATCATCCCTCTCTCTTTTAAAAGGCAGTCGATGGTATGTAGGCCTTCTTGCGAGGTAGACGTGATAAGGCCTGCAGTTCTGCCAGAGACCTAAATACATACATCAGCGCGGTATAACAAACAGTGTAAGCCCGAAGAGAGCTTTCGCGGCTAATCCGCCATCCCGCAGTTAAACAAATTGCCGATGGCCTAGCTCTGTTAGGCCACGATATACGCAGCAAAATCGTGGCGACTTCAGGATCGGAAGAGTTTATATATGACTCCCGAGCATCCACAAAATGCCCCTTTAGTCATGCCAAAAGGTTGAGTCGTCGAGGCGGAGTTATAGCGTCTCCGCCTCAAACGCCTAAGGCTCTGGTGCGATTCCCAGCCTTGACACAGGTTTTTTTTATTCAGTCAGTGTGTGGTGATTGCAGTGGCTCCCATAGAAGGCTCCACTGAATACTTTGGTCAGCGGTTAAGCACGTAAGGGCGGGTAAGGGTGAGGGCGACGAGGCGCACGGTGTGACGTCGTGCCAGATGGCGCGACGCGAGCGCGGCGTCCGCCCAGCTGCGGCGTTTGCTAGGCAACGGCTCAAGGCCTGTCTCTGTGCCTCCTCGGAGCACCGCCACAGAGAAATCGCAAGTTCTTGGCCGATGTATCTTTCGCTACGAAAGAAAAGGGCTTAGCACACTGCCCTGCAGCACACCTTGCATTAAGCTATGTTCCGCGCTTTTTCCTTTACTTGACTGCATGCATTTTTTCCTGCCATCTAAAAAGTGGGAAATCCAACTTAGCGGTTTCTCACTCACACCGAGGTCTAGCAAACTTGAGAGGACATGAATATGACATACAGTATCGAATGCACGCTTGATATAAAAATACTGCAACGGTCATTACGCCTTTGCTACGCTCATGCTCTGTCTATGTTCCTAGATCTATAATTGCATCCATAGTCCATCTGCGTCTACGAAATCTAGTCATGAACTCAGAAAAGACTCCTGTTTCGTCGCAGCACCACTGAAGCCTGGCGTCTATCAACTTCTCTATCACTTTGCATAAGCAGACCGTCAGGCTCCCTGGGCGAAAGGAGTCCAGAAGCATAGAGATTTATAGGTCTTTAAAACGGGTATGACGCGCGCAATCTGCCATGACTGGGGAACAAATTCATTGACCCACACATTAATAAATATCCCCAAAAAGACTGCAGTGCCCTTGGTCCCAACATTTTGAAGCGTTCCATAAGAAATGGCATCAGGCCCAGCAGCAGTCTTTGGACACCACAAGGCAAGAGCAATTTTAAGTTCACCCATTTTGGATAGAGAATCCAAATAGGCATCTTGCGCTTCGAAGCAAGCACTAACTTTTTGCTGCGCATATGTAGCTGAGTTTTTACATTCCTCGCAGTCCAATGAAACTCCAGGACAAGAAATAAGTGGACGACACTCAACAGCTAGGTCTGTTTATAATTTTTCGTGCCATTGCAAGAGCTCTGAAGGGGTTATTTTGAGAAACGGGCCTGCTTGAGGAGCGGACCATCATCCATATCCTATAGTAACGGAGTGTGAGGGGTGAGTGAACTGCAGAAGTCGCGCCATTTTTGTCTTCCTAATTGGTGCAGACGGTTACGCATTGAAGATTGAATGTTCTGAGCCTCGCGATACGATTCTAAAGACCCGGATCGACGGTAAGCTCTTTCCGCTTTTCTTCGTAGTGCCCTCAGTCGCTCATACTCTCCATCAATACTCGTGAACCCGTCAGGTATGGGGACTTTCTTGGTAGAACGAATCAGGCATCTTGCACCAGATATGTGAAGTCTTAAAACTGTGGTCCGTGGAGACTTTTTGAGGTATGTTGTGAAGAAAAGCTTCCCAATTCGTAAGATTGGATATACGTTGGGCACCCTGACATCGTAAGCTAGGATGATTTACCAGTATCGAATAGTGATCAGACGTGCGCCCACTGACGGAAACGCAGATTCTCGGCCTGTGGCCACGGCGGTCGTCTGCGGTGAAGGCCTCTAAGGCACTGCTCCGATATTTGATCACTTCTGGCCTGCACGATAGGCTGTGATTTTACTGAACGCTGTGACTTTGCATAGCGACTTTAATTTCCTGCAACTGTCTTTTCTCCTTCATCTTTTTCTCTCCTCATCCCCTTCCCCCCGATGCAGGGCAGCGAACCGGCTGTTCGTCTGGTTAACCTCCCTGCATTTCCTCCTCCACCTCCTCCTCGTGGTGTCTCAATGTCTGTGGCCCACCCCACTTCAGACACCAGATCTTGAGTGCACAGTCAGATCTAAACAGGTCGAATAATGAAAACCTCCTAGAACAGCCGGAGAACGTTCAGCACAAATAAGTTACATTTCTCCGCGGCGCACTCGGCGACCCTTCCACGGGTGTCACAGCGGTCACTACTCCAAGCAGTAATATTAGCGTTAAAGGGACACTGCGGAGGAAAAATAAAGTTGGCTTGTATCGTGAGAATACCTGCTCCTGATCACAAAAACGCCACTCGTACTGAAAACGAAGCTCTTCTAAGGTAGAAAATAGCAAGAACCAAAATACAGGTATCGCCGCCACAGGCCAATTTTCCAAGTACAAGCGTGATGACGTCATAAAAGAGACGCCACCTTGGAGGAATTTTCCTTACTCCTTGAAGCCAGGAATATCTGAGTTTGACAAAGGAAGGTTGCGCGGTTCAATATTGAAGTATGTTTTGTTTTGAAACCGATAGTGCACTTTTATCACACAAGAAAGACAGACCAAAGACAACCTGAATATTGGAATAAAAGAAACCCATGTTTGGTGGCACCACAGGCGGCCGGGAGAGTTTCGGTTTTTTATGGTGTTTCCCGTCTATGAGCTATTTATACCCCGTGGTTTTGTTTTTGGCACGCCTCCATGTAAAAGCGCCGAACAGCAGAGGAACACCATCTGCCGCTTCAAGTGCTAGTTAACTTTCGAAGGAGCCTGTTAAGGCTGGTCAGATAATCGCCATGGTCAATAAAAAACTATGATGGCCCGATGGTCGGTGATCCTACAAGGCAGTTAGCAGTATAAAGAGCACTTGTGTCTTCGTACGCTTGCCCGGCGAAACGTTCCCGGCTGTGCCAGTCAACTTCGAACTACTTAACCGAAATCGTTTATTAGCGACGGGAGACAAGATATAAGGCAGTTAAGAAAAAAAATTGCTGATGGCCTAGCTCTGTTAGGCCAGGATATCCGCAGCGAAAGCGCGGAGACTTCTACATCGGAAGAGTGCATTCACTAGATGCGCTTTTATTCTCGCTGAAAGCTTGAGCCGTAGTGGCGGTGTGGTAGCGTCACCGCCTCAAACGCCCAAGGCCCTGGTTAGATTCCGAGCCTCGTCACTGGCTTTTTTTTAGTGAGTGTGCGCGGGGTTTTAGTGGCTTTCATAGATGCCGCCGCCGAATACCTTGTTCGCGGTTAGGCCCAGGCTCTGTTAAGGCGCGTTCATACTCCGGCGGGACGCGCGCGCGCGCGCTGCACGGCGACGTACGTCGGCCAAAGCGAGACCTTTATACTCCAACTGCGCTCGACCGCCGACGCGTTCGGAGGCTTGGAGCACGTGGTTATTTCGCGCCGAGTGCGCCAGCCGCCGCCGGCCCGGCCAGACCGGTTCGGCTCCGTTTCGAGGCGCGCGTTGTGACCTCGTGTCGCTCCTGAGAGCATCGCCGCGGCGAAATCGCAAGTTCGACGCCAGTAAAGCTGTCGCTTTAAAAGAGTTTTGGAACCTGCAGAGAGCGTGACTCCGCTTTCCTCCAATTCGTTTGTTTAACCTCCATTCAGTAGCTTTGGCAGTTGGGCAGAGCTGTTCTATTCCAGCTCTCGACTTAATTTAATTCAATCACAGCCCACATCTGAAGGTACATGCAAGTTGGCGAGAGAACCAGATCCAGTGGGCCCTATACCTCCGGAAACCCGCGGAACCCGTTGAAGCGTCGTGCGTTGGTTTTACTTTTAAGCCGCCAACTTTAAAGGTGAGCGCGCTTGAGAACCCATTCGTTTTTTTTTTGTGGCGACAAAATAAATAAATAACCTGGCCCTTGCAACCGTGCACTCTAAAAAAAGGTGTAAAAAAGGGGTAAGAAAGGGGTAACTTCGAAATTTACCGCTTTTCGGCAGGCATCGAATAAATTTGCACCCTTGAAATATCAGCTGCGAGACGTTTAGTCTGTTTCGTGAAAGTTGCACTTTTTAATCACTTTCTGTCAGTGTTCAGAACTGTGTTTCTTTTTTATGCCAAATATGGCGGAAAAAATTCTTCCTGTGATTTCTCCTAGAGGGCACTTTGGGTTTAGTGACTGAAGTGTTGGAGGCGAAAGCAATACTGCGGCATTGTTTGCACTTGCGCAGTATCTCCATGCTATCGGGTTCTTTTTATTGAAAAGCGCAGTTTTCTTTTTTCTTAAGTAAACATTGAAGCGCGGCAGTTCTAGTTGATCAAAAAGACATCTTTTTTCTATGTTGAAGTTAGAGCATGATGTCTTATAAGAAGAAAAAGCTTTGTATAGAAGCTTTGCTGTATTTTATCCTCCGAGAATTGCTGATCCTAACTTACTTCTCTAGGTGTAATTCTTCCTTTAACAACAAAACTGAAAACAATGACAATTATGGTGCAATGCTCAAAGAGGCAGCCAGAAGAAATACATGTATGTGAGATCAGGATTGATTTCCGCAACTTTCGTTCTTTAAACTTGCATGCATCAAGTTTTTTGTATTTCTTCATTCCTCGAATACGAGGTAGCACATTGTTTTAGGTATAGCTTTAAGATGGCGCCGTGACCAACATTGTTTGTAAAGCACTTCGGATGAGGGCAGTTGCATGAACGCGTCATTCAAGCAAGTTGTTCTTAAACGGTGAACACTTTCCGCGATGTAAAGATGGACCCTCGTGGTAGTACGCGGGACGCGTTTATACTCCGACACAACGCGCGCGCGCAGCACGGCGACGTCACGCTGGCCACAGCGAGACCCTCTGCACTCCAACGTCGTTTGACCACCGACGCGTTCGGCGCACCTCGACCACACCAGCGGCAACTTGGAGTGTGTTTCGATTTCGCTCCGAGCGTCAGCCTCCGGCGGCCCTGCCAGACCGGTTCCGCCTCTCGTCGAGGCGGCATTTTCCCGTTTTCCAAAACTGATGGGAACCGTCTGGAGTTCAGCTTTGCACAGATTAAGGTGAATACTCCTCTCCATTTCTGACAAGTTACAATGGTGGGCGACTGACTCATCTCTCTTCACACTACCCCGGTTCTGGGTAGAGCATGAAGTGAAAACCAGTCTGTGAACGAGGGTGTTTGTCGGAAAGCAACTTCTTGTAAGTCAGTTTTTCTGGAATTTTGAAAGTTGAAACCGAAAATTCTTCTTCACGTGAATACAGCCTTTTAATTTACTGCTCAGCCAACAGACGGTATGTGAGTCAATTGCCTTTTTTATTCTTTTTATAAAAGGAGAGAGAGTGCCGGCTTGTAATCTCAGTGAACCTGAAGCCCCACAGGTTACCACCAACTTTCGTGATCGAGTGTAAAGGGTGGTTCACATGCAAGAGATTCGGCGAATAGAGCGAACAGCGGCGCGGCGTTGCGAAGCGTTTCGCGAGCTTTCGGTTCACATTCGTCGCCACTGCGCGTTTGCCACCACTACAGTGGCTAGAATTCCAGCCACAGTACAACTACAGTGAACTAGAAGTTTAACTGTTGTACAACCACTGCGGAAACCAATGTTGCTGGCAAAAGATATGCGCTTGCAACCGGTTTTGGTGCCCTGCAAACACAAAAAAGCGTAATATATCAGCACAATTTTGTCGCTTGTTTTCACTGTTTATTTGAATAAATATAAATATTGAGTTTTAAGCATTCAACACGACTTTATATAATTTCTTTTTTAAACAAAATTTTGTACGTGCGGCGTACAAACACAAACACTGGTCTTCGCGCATGCTTTCTTGCACGATGCCTTTACTGCTCACGTGGCAACGCCGAGCCGTCATTGGTTGAGATGCGGTGCTGCCGCGTCGCCACCGCGAAAATTTCCAACTTTCCCGAAACTCGCCGCTCCAGCCGCTGGAGCTTCCTTCGCCACTTGAGAGAGGGTGTATGCGCCGCGGCGGCGGGTTTGGTGAGCGGTTCGCTTACATGTGAAAGGAGCAGTTGCTGAAGGGTACTCTGTTGCACCGTTGTACCTTTTTCGACCTGCTCCTCGCGTTCGTAGCCATGCTTTGCACACAAAAAAAGAGAAAGAGAATATTTATTGTGGATAAGCTTGATACTAGTGCTGGTACAGAGTCAGCACTAGTCTAAGAGTCTAAGCACTAGTCTAAGGTAAGAGTCAGCGGAAATTTTGGATTCACTGGAATGTTTTGCTACTCATTGTGTCCATTCAACAACTCCCCTCTCCTATAGATAAAAAAGCATCTTCCCTCTTCCTTTTCGAACAAGGATGCGGAAATGTGAACAAGGGTTTTCGTTTGAAAAATATGTGCTATACTGCAGAGGGTGTTACTATAACTTCTGCAAGTTGTCAGCTGCCACTTGCGGATACCAGTAAGTCATCTTTTCTGGAAAGCTTGCTTTCCAACTAAAAGGTCTCGAACCCAAACGACACACTCACATTCTTCTTGAGAAGTAAAACTCCGGATGGTCGCGCGCTGTCTGCGGCAGTGGCTAGGCAGGGAGAGGTAAATGCCTTCGTCGCCGTTCCGTGGTGTGTGGGTTCATTGCTCGGGCTACAGGTGCAGAGGAATGAATGGAGAAAGTTAGGGCGCCGGAAGTTAAAGCACAGGCGCGATGAATTTTAGCGGCAGGTAAAAAACAGTCCAGCCAGCAATATGGCGGTACGTGGAAACGTGTATAGCAAAAGGAAAAGAGAAAGAAAGGGTTTAGGAGGAGAGAAAAATCATGAATGAGAAGTGCACCTTTCCTTGCCTCTGAAAAACACCGCTCCTATTGCTGACATGCTGACTTGGAATCCAATTGGAATGCAGCCTTTTGGAAACGTGCTGCTTTTATGGAAGCTCCTTTCCCGGTCTTTTCACACTGTACTCCTCTCGGGGGGTAACAGACGAGTTGGTACCTGCTCAGTAGCTTTGTCCTGTGTCTCGCTGCATGTTTCATTAGCTTCTTGTTCTTTATTCCTATTATTCTTCACAATACAGTTTTCTCCAACGTCCAAGCGGCCGCCTCCTCTGGGCTAGATTATGGCGGTGAAAGGCAACACGTTTTCCGTAATTCGCTTATCGCCAACCTTTTTCCGCGTACGCAGCGGAAGGTAGCCTGTGCTTCAAAAATGACTCCCGTGATGTCACGGCTTCATATAAAAACAAATTGAGGCACTTTTTTCTCGTGTAATTGGCTGCTTTCCGTCTTGTTAGCACCTGTAGTCTTGTAATGATTATTTGTACTAATATTGAAGCATATTTTCTTGCTTTTCATAATCTCGACCAAGTTGATGTCAGTGGAAATCACTTTACAAGGAACTACATCACGAGAGCGTCCCCAACACATTGAGTCGCTGTTCAAGCGTATCATTTCATTTCATTTTATTACGTTAAAGGCCCCTAAAGAGGAGTGTTACATAAGGGGTGGTGAGAATTAAAAGCACAGATCCACAATAACAGGAAAGTTTTTATATTTTCAGCGAAAAGACTTGGGCAAGTGATGATGGCAACGTTGTTTGGAAAGCCGTTCCAGTCTGAGGCTGCACGAGGAAAGAGGGAATTAGAAAAAGTGACGGTGCGTGAGCATGGACGGGCAACTTGTAGGTGATGGCTGGTGCGATGAGATATCCGTGCTGGGGGAAGAATATAAGGTGCGATGGTCATACGGCTGTGGAAGAATTTGTGAAATAAAGACAGGCTGGCAATGCGACGGCGAAGCGATAAGGGTGATAATCCGGATGCTGTTTTCAAGGAGGAAACGATGATATCATAAGAGTACGATGAATGAATGAAGCGAGCAGTGCGATTTTGAACAGATTCGAGGGCATTGATGAGTTAAGCTTGATGAGGATTCCAAATGGGCGATGCAAATTCTAGTTTGGACCTGACGAATTATTTGTAAGCTAATAACTGGACATGTTTTGGAGCATGGTGAAGATGGCGCTTGAGGAAACCTAGCGTCTTGTTTGCTGACAATATTATGCTAGTAACCTGCAAGCTCCAAGAAGGATCGCTAGAAATTGTTATTCCTATGTACTTGTATGACTGAACTAGTTGCACGGGAACTTGTGATATTACGTAAGATAAAATTGGAGGATTATGGCGCCGGCTGATGGACAAAAGATTACATTTACGTGGGTTAAGTTCCATTAGCCACTTATTACACCATTCCTGAACAGCATTGAGATCATTTTGAAGAGAAGATTGGTCAGCAGTGGTGAGAATAGCACGATAAAGTACACAGTCGTCAGCGAACATGCGTATGTTAGATGTTACGTTTGAAGGTAGACCATTAATGTACACGAGAAACAGTAGTGGGCCAAGCATAGATCCCTGTGGAACGCCCGACGTTACTAGGAGTGAGAGTTCTTATTGTTAACGGAGACAAAGTTCGAACGAATAATTAAAAACTCTTCAATCCACTTCAAAACATGGGGGTGCAAATTTAATTGGGAAAGTTTTATCAGGAGGCGTTTATGGGGTACATTATCAAAGGCTTTTGCAAAATACAAAAATACAATGTCAGTCTGTAGATTACAATCAAGATTAGCATGCAGATCGTGAATGAACGTAGCAAGTTGGGTCTCGCAGGATTAACCCCGACCAAACCCGTGCTGAGCAGGTATTTCAACAGAGCTGGCCCTCGTTGCAGAAACGGCTTTATTTTCATAAAATTGGTGAACACGAATTAAAAGTATATCGAGGCAACGCAGTTTTTTTCGTTGCTGTCCATCGAGTTCGCGAGATGCGTTCAGAGCGATGGATTTGGATAAGAGCAGGATATAGAGATCAATCGTGACATTGAGCAGCCTCCGATTTGCTGAGGACATAACTCAGGGCCTAGGGAAGAATGGGCCATGGTGTAACGCCAGTATAAGCACTGAGCACAGAAGGTTCGGAGCAAAACTAGATGAGAATAAAAGTTATTATCTACTGGCCGGGAATCGCAAAATAGTTGCACGGCCGCAGGTCCGGACTACAGGCATGAAATCGCTAGAGGAATATGAATGAGGGAGCTGGAGAGCACTGACAGGCACTCCAAGGTTATGTCCAGACCTGGAAACAAATCTTGCCACACATCGATCAAAAACTTCAACGTTAACGAAAAGGCTTCCAATTAAAATGTGGAAAACAAAGATGTCCATTTGAGTGTTTCAAATGACGCGGAAATCTGGACACCTTTACCAGACATACAGTTACGCTATGCATACTTTCAGGTTCTGCACAATACCATGCAGCTGGTTAGGACAGCTGCGTCAAACCTTCACTCTGAGAATGCTTTGTGGTTCGTCACGCGTAATATTGGTACACTCTGCTGAAGCAAGGCAGCGGGAATCGAGACAGGCTCCCTAGGCACCATTATATCACGTTAAAACATGCACAGACCGTTTACAGTAATGGCAATGTTATTACGTGCAAGCCCACGGGTGCGTTTTTTAACTGCGTCAAATTTTGGGCTTATGTCTTTGTATTTAAAACAGCGTTTTAAACACCAGTTCTCGAATCCCCACATGCATTCTCCCAGCAGAAGCACAAGCCATCAAATAACATGGAATCAATTTTAACGCAGCAGCACCGCTCCCAACTTCGGCACACGCATCCAGCTTCCAGGCGCCCGCTGCAATATGCTAGGCGATAACTAATTTTACATAAAAATAAATCCGAAACCTTTTTTAGCAACGATGAGTACGACCGTCACGTATTACCACTTTAAATGATATATTTCAGGGTACTTAAAAATGATAAGCACTTTTCTACGCGTATCTCTATTACGCAGCTATATAGCATAATGTCCGAAAATCGCAATAATTAGGACATTTTCCTGACGCTGCTATCTTTATTGGCCGGAGCACGCTGTGAACATCGTAGGTTCATGGTGCAAACCTGAAGCTGTTAATAGCACAGATTGGTAGTTTTCTCGTGGTGGAGCGTTAAAAGCCAGTTCCGACCATGGATTTGCGGCGCCAGTAAATTCCCGAAGTATACCTTGGACATCGCTTCATCGAATCACATATATATCATAGAATTCGGATATCGAACCGAACTTCATTTACTAAAACGGTCGCGACTACACCAAATAAATCTATTTGCTACTTTTGTCACAAAACACAGAACGGTGGCAGATAGCCTAAGCCATGTTAGATTATTCAAGCTTATGGCAGGCTAATATGCGAAATAAACTGAAAAACTAACTTAAGTTAGTCTCGAGCTAGTTAGAAAGGACTTAGAAGCTAGCTACTTTCCGCGTACCTTCACTCGCCCACGTCATCAGTACATATAAGTGTTGCGTTATTTGCTTTAGAACCTCGAGCCCCCTATGGCACTACAATTAAACAGCAGTTGTTGTAATTGCGTTTTACCTGTGTTTCTCGTTTTCTGGTCCATGTCCCTTTTGTGGATGTTCAGTCGGGGACAAAATCCTGGAGACCACATGTTCCTGAAACGAAGCCAATAGCTCTGCTATTAGCCGGCGGCTGGAGGCCACACTTGTGAAGGTGAATTTCCAAATGTTGTTCTTTCATCTCCACAAATAAATAAGTGCGGCCACCAGCCGCTGGGCAGTCATAGAACTATCGGCTTCGTTTCAGGAACACGTGGTCTCCAGACCTTTGTCCCCGACTGTATGTTCTGTACATATGTGTTTCGAAGGCGGGGGGAGTATGCATGCGTATTGCAATAAGAATAAAATTGTCGGTGAAATTTTCTTTCACTGTAATTCCTCATATGACACTGAGCCGGCGCTTTCCTAGAAGTAGTACCGAGCTACCAGTGTCGCTCAATTATTCAAAAACAACATAAGCAGCGCACCGTTGCACAGAGGCAAAGTTTGAAGGAAAGAAACTTAGTAGTCGGAGGAAGAGTCATTAATTAATAGGTGAGGTAAGCCCATCGCAGCGGCGAAGCGCCAGGACCGAAATGGTCCGCTTTCAGCACCGAAATGAAGAAAAGGATGGGGACTGCGATTTTCAGAAGGAAACGTAAATACAAAATGACCGCTAGAAGCTCTAGGAACCAGTTATGGTAGCCCTCCTGTTCGTGAGTATTTTGTTGTGCTCATTAAAAATTATTTTGGGCTATTTTCGTGATACATGTCATTTTCACATTTGGGTACATTTCGGCTACTTTTTCTCTCTCTTTGGCGTTTTTCTCTCTCTTTGACTATGACACCGCCTGTGTCGCAATACAAACGCGGACTCCCTATTCTTGCCCTGTGGGTGTTGCGCAACGGAAGTGCAACCTTTCGTTTCGGAGCAACCTCGGCGCCAGTATTTGGGTTTGAAGGGGGCTTGCAAGCAAGTGTTTTATTACTTTTCCAGGCACACACACAGCACACGCACACTGACGCTTAACGCCCCCCCCCCCCCCCCCAAGGAAAAAAAAACAAGACCGGAGCTGCTTGAATTTCTTCGAAACACGGAAGCATGGTTAAGCCAGCCACGTGGTTTGAGTAAAGCGGCGTTTGCCTGAACAATACAATTCTGCCGAAACATGTGAAGAAAACAAGTCGTGATTCGTTTATACGACCCCCGTTTATATGGACGACTCGAATTAGGGACAAATTGAAATAGCTAGCCGTCGCGGCAAAAAAAAATGTCATGACATCTGACGCGAAAGCAGCCAAGGGCCTGTGCCCAGTTGTTGACGGAATTTACTAAATCACACACAAACACACAAAAGTAGGCATATTTGGCGCCGTTCCTTTCTGCCCCTGTGCAAAGACTGCGGGGCCTGGAGCGCCGACGAGCCGACATAGCCTTGAAAAAAACCCGGCATGCCGGCCCGAACAGCGTTTCCTTCTCCTCTCTTGTTCTTTCGCCGTGTGTGCGCGGACAGCTGCGTGCACTGCTAGAGAGAAAGGAAGAAAATAAAAACTTTCTCGTCACGTAACCGAAGAAGCTGGATTTTGGCGGCATTGGAAACCGAAGCCGAAGGCAATCTTTGCCGGCGGCATGGCCTGCATGGCCAACGTAGCCGCGGTACGTTGGGATGTTGGGCACAATTTTCCTTCATGTCAGGCACAATTGGGCGTTTGCATGGACGTTTTTCTGCTGCCTGTAGCTGCTTCGAGTCCTATCGTGTCCTTTTCCACTGTTCCCTCTTTGGCAAACGTGTTCAGTTCAGGATGCTTGCTACGAAGACGGATTTGGGTTGCAACGACTTGGCGTGCGCGACTTCGTGAGGCCACCAGCGAGGGCGGATCGAGCACGCTAGAAAAGTGGAGAGTTGCTTCCATCTTGACTTTGCGTCGATACATGTAAGTCATCAAGCAGTGCACGCACAAGCGTAGAAAGTGGGGCTTGTTTACGTGAGTTCGTCTTGAAAACAGCGCTTAAGATGGACCACACGAGTGCCTCCATCTTTCTCGTCCCGTTTAGCAAGGCGGAAATTTGGCCGAGTTGGTAAGTATTCATCATTTTTGCTCACAGCGCAACAAGAACGGGACACGAGGCTAAATACAAACACAAACAAGCGTTGACTATGAACTTTTTTATTGAACGAAATGCTTTTAAAGCCGCCTCGGTGGTTGAGTGGTTATGGCGCTCGGCCGCTGGCCCGAAAGACGCGGGATCGATCCCAGCCGCGGCTGTCGAATTTCGGTGGAGGCGAAATTCTAGAGGCCCGTGTACTGTGCGATGTCAGTGCGCTTTGGGACGTTAAACACCCATAAACGAAACTATGAAATGCGTATATATACAGACAATGAAAGACTTATCAAGACAACAAAAAGTTATCTGGAAGGCACGTGGGAGGTCAGATAACTCAATTCCATCTCTGATAATGTATACATGTACGCCTCTTGTTCTTCAATAAAAAAACCAGCGAATAGTCAGCGCTTGTTTGTGTTTGTGTTTCGTCTCGTGCTTCGTTCTTGTTGCGCTGTGAGCAAAAATGATGAATATTTCTCGTCCCGTCTTTCCCGCAGTTATCAAGACGAAGCTGGGTGATTCCACGCAAAATCAAACTGCCTAAAAATTTCATATATGAAGTTTTCTTGATTCAGTAGGCCAACAGTGAATTTCGTTTTGTGAAAGTGCTAATATTTCAGAAGAAAAAATTATAAACGACGCCGTGGCAGAGGCAGCGTTTTCACGCAGAGCTCATTTTCGCAAATTTCTTATGACGTAAGAATCTAGATGTGAAAGCCATGATGAATATATTTCTCGTGCTAAATGTACAGGTGAGAAGGAATATGTCAGGCTTGTTTCCGCATTTTTGAGGAAGTTGTTTGCTAGAAAAAATTTCGATAACGAGACTATATTCAAGAATTTTTTTCGGCGGAGATATTAAGCACGTTTCTTTCAAACTTGTCCAATTGATAAACATTGAGGTGCTAAAAGAGTGTACCGGCTTTCATTGTTATATAATGTACGGAAGTGCAAGAAAAATTGCCCAAAATTTGGCATTTCTGAACGTAGTAGTGTTTTTCAACAATGTTTTCAACAAAAAACCTCATGTCCAATTTTTCTTAAAACTCTAGAAACAGGTCTCGAGAAGGAGGTGAATAAAAATGTATGAAAGAAAATGTTCATTATTTTGTTTCCAACAATGTTATCCTAGCTCAAACTTGTAATTTTTAGCATCGGCAGGAGTGCCTAAATAAGGGGACGGAAGCTGCAAACACGCCCTCTGCTGCTTAACATTTTCTCCAGATCCCAACACTGAGACCTTTTCCATCAAGAGAGAGCATACATTATAATTTTTGAGGAGACACTTATCTGTGATGTAAGAAGGATTCGGTAATGCCATTATGGCCGGGTGCAGGTAACAGCTTGGAGTGCGGCCTCTAGGAATGCATCTAAAGAAAAGTTTTGTATGTAATTATATTGCTCCACAGTGCACCTATGAAGCTTAGTGGGTCCCAAGGCCCTCGATTTTTCGTTTGACTGAAGGTATAGTGTGGCTAGTTTTCTTTTCTAATTCGCGTTTGATTTAAAAAATAGATTTTGGTTTCTTTTTTAGCCGCTGTTAAATTTTTTGGATTGGTTATGCTGGTATATCCTAGATTGGTGATAGCTATCCTCCAGTAGGCATTCGTTCAACTTATGTAAAATTTTCTTTAATCTTTTGCTTATCACAGAGCCTCCATAATGCCTATGGTAAAAGCTATGGTACTGAATGTGAATTTGTAAATCAGCTCTGGCAAGCACATATTGGGGTGTTTTTTAAAAAAAACATTGACTTTTAAATGATGCTGTTTACTTCCGCGTTCATTTCTACTATGTAGTTGGCTTTTTTTAAATAAAAGACTACCTTATAGGGGCACTGTGCAGTCAGAAAATTACTTTGAGAAATTTTGTTTACCTGCACTCAGGGCTAGCGGTGCTACTGAATTCTGTTTATGGTATAGATCGGTGTCAATCCACAAAAAGTATTAGGTACGCTCTCTTTTGATGGAGAACGTCTGTCTTGGGATATAGAGACAATTTAGAGCAGCGAAGAGCGTTTGCTGCTTCCGCCCCCTCATTTAGGCGCTCTGGATGATGCTCAAAAAACTAAAATTTTGAGCTTGGATAACATTGTTGGACACAAAATAATGCAACACGTTCTTTCATACACTTTTTTTTTCCTTCTTCTAGAGGCTTGTTTTATGAGTTTTAAGAAAAATTAGAGATGGGGCGTTTTTTCCTTTGATTTTTGCAAAACACTACTGTATTCAAAAATGCCAGATTTATGGCTATTCTTTTTGCACTTCCCAATTTTATGTAACAATGAAAGCTGGTGTACTTTTTAGCACCTCAATGGTTAATAATTGTGCAAATTTGAAATATACGTGATATATGCGTTGAGAAAAAAATGAAAATAACGTCGTTTCAGACTTGTGTCGTTTTCAAAATTTTTTACAGCAAGCGACAGCTTCCTCAAAATGGCGGAAAAAAGCCCATATGTTCCTTCTCACCTGCACATTGAGCACGAATATTATACACATCATGCTTTCTTATCTAGATACTTACGTCATGGCAAATTAGCGAAATTGAGCTCTGCGTGAAAATGCTGCGTCTGCCTTGATATCGTTTATAATTTTTTTCTCCTCAAATATTAGCATTTTCACAACACAAAATTCATGGTTGGCCTACTGAATAATGTGCGCATAATAAGTAAAATAATGGAGAAAATAAAAACGAAATATTTAGGCAGTTTGATCTCTCATGGAATCACCCAGCTGTCAGAATCGATAAGATATGCATCTAAAGTTATTAATATATGACCCTTACAGCGCAGTGATTAAGCATCGACCGTACTCGCTGCCATAACCTGGAACCGAGAAAGCGTGAGTACTGCCTCTCATGTTTATTTGGCATCATGTACGCTTGCAATCGTCCAGGATTTTTGTGAAGAGACATGTTTGTTCTTTGTTTTGTACAGTAAATTTTACTAGAGGAAACATTTTACTTTTATTTTAACCTTATGGTTTATGCTTCACGGGGCTTGGCGTTCCAAAGCGACTCGGGCTATGAGGGCACTGTAGTGGAAGGCTCTGGAAACTCCGACCCCCTCGGGCTCTTTAACGTGCACGGACATCACACAGTACACGCGCGCACCACTCAGCACTGAGTGCATATATATTTTTAGAAATCTGTAAAACTAAATTCTGAACACTGCATATTAAAATTTATGCCTGATGATGCAGACAGTGTGTCTTTCCAAATGTGGGGCATTAGGTAAATTTAGCACCTATTGCTGCTAAAGCAGTGCTAGCATCACTCCTCCCCCCGCGGCAATTATTTGTTGTGTGTGATGGCTCAGCATGTAGTAAAAACATTCCTTAGAGTAAAAGCATCTAAGTAATCGTCGAAGGTAAATACAACTGCTTTCGCTTAATTGTCGGATCAGATGTGTGAATATACCATAATTTTTCACATGCAGTTCAATTTAAATGCAGTGCTCTACATGTGGTATGCCCAAGTAATCAAGGCAATAAAGGGCTAAATTCTGGTTTATCAAAAGTGCACTAAGCAGTGTTTAACATTGGCAAGATTTAAGCTGTGCATCTTCACGACTTTGGGTGCTAGCGTGGCTAATGCTTTTCGTAAAAAAATACAAGCATGCTGTGGCATTAAATGCTGCAACCCCAGCTGAAACTTGCTCGCAGTGTTCTTGGCATCCAGGCTCTATCTTCTACTCTATTTTAATGTGGCTCCAGGATATGAAGGACACTGTTAGAACGTATTTGCACAGGAGAAAGCATTCATTAAAGACTATCGCCTATCTGCGCTCTGTGATGCTTAGTGAGCTCAGCTGCCGCGATGTAGTATGATAGAGCAGCAGCACTTCTGGTGGCTTTCCAGAGCGTAACGGGCTGCCGGAAAGGTAGACGCGCCCTCCCGGTCGTGCCACTGTAATATATTCTAGTTCACTATAATGATGTCATTCTAACTGTTACAATGCTGCCTGTGAAATAATATGCTGTGGCTTCTTAGACAGTACTTCTGTGCAGTAAATTTATATGAGAAGGCCTGTTTGCTTTAAATTGTTACATATTTATGGTGATAAAAAGAGGGTATGCATTTTTCAGAGGAGGACCTACTTCATCGTGTTCATATTTAAAGCAGTTTGCCAGCAGCTGGTTTTGCTGCTTGCCCTACTAGCAGTGCTACTGCCACCACTGATCCAGGCCCTGCCTTTTTTAGCGCTTTGAAAAGCTTTGAAAAGCAGTGAGTGCATCATTTAGAACTTTCTTATAGATAAATGAAGATATAAGATGTCATTAACACATTCAACACTTTGCTTTTGAAATGAGCAATTTTCGGAAGTTTGTATGTGAAGACTTCTGCTGGCCGATTTATTGTAGAAGATACCTTTGTGAACTGCTCATTGGACTACACAACCCAGCATTCCTGCTTCCCTTTGGTCAGGGTGACTGAAAAACTATTGTTACTGTTGTCGCTATGTCAGCAGAATAAGCATTAGAGCATGGTCTTTCATTACCAGCTTGTAACTGCTGATGGAAAGTTCGCAGTAGCAGTACCAGTTGCTTATTCCCTGTAATTCTTGCAGTACTGTAATGTACTCCCTTAATAGCGTGGTCTGATGGAGGATATGAACTCATAGCAGTGTGAAATAATATTCAGCACATAGAGACTAAAACCTGTTTGCGTTCTGTCATTCACAGGTTATGAATATTGGATTCTGCTGCTTCTTTAAGCCTTTGAGATTGTGAAAATGTTCACTTAAGCAATATAGGGACACTTACAATGGACTGAAGTTTACCTGTATCAAGTCTATGTAATTCTAAACACAACGTGTCCACTCTCATCAAAAGTGAAGCCTTTGTAAGCTAGCAATGACCAAACAACAAAATCAAGTGTTATTGTGGCCAGCCAGGTTAGCAACCGCGCGTGTCTACAGTTAATTTTTGGCAGGGATAGCAGAGGCATCGCTACACTGTTATCCACTTGAGACCGATGGCAACCAGTCTTTGGGTGAGTATGTCAGGAGTTTGAATCTAGTATTTGGATCACTTGTTTGAATGAAGCATTAGGAAATATTAAAGTTCAATTATCTCAGTCAATAATTGGTTCTGGCTGCCATACAAACATTAATGTACCAAGAAAAAGGCAGAGAGTGTACCAAAAACACTAATTAGATTGTAATCAGCATGACTGGATAGAAGTGGGATTTATGAATCCGTTACTGCTCTCCAAATTCCCCACATATTGCGGTCGACTATCATCAGTTTGTTGATGAAAATTTATTCAAGCAGGTCCCAGCGTGCATTATCTAAGCTAAAATAATTTTGCCAAAAAAGTTTTTCAGGTGATGCCAGTTTGAACATTTCTGAAAGGCGTGAAACCACGCACTGCTCAATAATGATCAAAAATTCAAATTGTTAGAAAACACCGCAGAAATGTTTTAATGACATTTGCACATATTCTTGTTTTCGATATGATTCAGATCCTGTATTTTTGTACGGTATAAGTAATTTTAGGTTTAAATAAAATTTAAAAATTTACTATTTTGACAATAAAAAAATATCAACTTCCTCTCAGAACGGCCTTCTTGTCTGTCTAGATTTCTATTACCAATAAAAGTTGTTACAGCTGACGGATCTGAATGCGTCGAAGTAAATTAAATTGCTGAAGTTGGAGAAAAGCGTTTCGGAATATAAGTAAACACTTTTATTTCACCTTCAGGTGGTCGAAATCGAAATACAGACGATGCCTGGTTTAGTAGAACTAATTTTGGCTTTCATTTCTGAAGTTCTGATTGGGGAGGCTTTTGTTGAAGGCAAGAAAAAAAATTTTAAAGTCGAGCTCTCGTGCTTCATGTTGCGTCATCTCTTAACGCTTCGTCGAGTAACACAGCACCTGTCATGACACGTTTATGGCCACATAACTTCAGTTTACCCTCACTCACTGTAGTGCATGTTTAGGGCTGGAGCGAAGGCAGGTACCGCATGACATTCGGCGGGTGGTAAGCGATATGCGAGTTTGTTTTCGCTTTTGAAGTTCAAACGAACCCGCTATGGCATAAGGCAGCCAAGAGCAGCAAAACTATGGCTTTCAGTGCGCTGTCTCGCTTGAGCCACAAGGAAGGAATGAGCACCTGGCACTATCGTAACACCATTCCTTTTAATGTCCGAATATGATCATGGAAAGCATGTGCCCCGGAGTGCACGTCACGGTACGAAGTCCTCACCATGGCTTCTGGTCACGCGAGACACGCTGGCTCTGGCACGGTCCGATCGAGTGGAGCTGCCTTGCTCTCGAGTGGTCAAACATACTGCGACCGCGGCACCGGCATGCAGTCGCCTATTCCTTGAATTCTGTATACTCTTTTTCTTGCATAGCAGGCAACGCTACGAAAGCTAGCGCGCCTTTTTGTAAACGTCAAGTCCCTACCCAAAATGCAGTTCACCATACAAGCACAGTGAACCTATGCATATTTTGTGCTCTAAATCTCAATTATAGTGAGTTAGTACCCCCTGCCCTTCGTTTTACCTCTTGCCACATTTTTGTCCTGTGGCTCATCGAGACTTCGAGAAGTAAAAATGACATGTGCTGATACGATATGCATCTCATAGGGCAAATCGCATATACACCATCTGTGCCTAAAAAGTAGTCCTCACACTGTGAAAATTATATCCAGAAGTACTGAACACTAAGCGCCTCACTGCTTTTAGCGCGGTTTTCAGTGATACCAGTTCACTTTATACTGCTTTGTTTTCATTCAAACACTCAGCGAGGCTTTGAGAAGAACAGATGATATGTGGTGGAGTAAAATGGTTTAGCGAACACACTACATCCGCAGCGTTCTCTGTTATGTCTGTCATGTCTCTGACAACAGTGACTTAGTGTGGCATGAACAAACTGAATAACAATCTCACTGGTGCAAGTGCCACCCCGGCAGCACAAAGAAAATCTTTTTCCACGATTATCTGTTGGTGTACACAATGTTCTGAGGGCTGTGCTGTGCTTTGGGTTGAGGCGCAAAGAGACAATGCAACTCACGGTGGATGAGCTCTACTACAAAAATTTTTTTCTCGCTTTAAACAAAAATCACCTCGATTAAAACTTCTGAAATGAAAAGCAATAAACTGTTCTACTAAACTTGCCAATGCTGGTAGTATTTATTTGGACCACCTCAGAGTGAAACGAACGACTTTTTATGGTCCCAAATGCACTTTGCTGCAAATTCAGCATTTTATTTTCCTTCGACTCATTCAGCTTCATGGGCTGTAATATTTTTTATGGGTAATAGACACCTAGGGAAGCAAGATGGCTATTTTTAAACTTCCGAAAAGGAGTTGATATTTTTATAAGTGACATAGTGAAATTTTTACATTTTATTTCAATTAAAAAATAAATATACCGTTCAAAAATACAAGATCTGAATCATATATAAAGCCAGAATCTTTGCAAATCTCATTAAAACATTTGTCGTGTATCTTCTAAAATTCTGGATTTTCGGTCGATCATAGAGCGATGCCGGTTTCACACGCTTCCTAATTGTTCAAACTGCGCTCACCTCATGATTAAATTTTTTGGCATCTGGCTTATAGCTCACACATTGCAAAAATTTTACATTAATTTTTTCAGCAAGTCGGATATGGTGGAGATTAACTCTGCGATGTTTGGCTCGGAATGACCCATCATTGAGAGAGTCGAGGGATGGTGTTTTAGGTGAACTGTCACTTCTTTCACACTTAGCTTTAATGATTGTGACCAATGTTCCCGCAGTGCTCCTCTCTTGACATTGTTATTTGTGTTTGAATTTTATTTCTGTTCAGTCATAATACCAGTCATAAATTTTTTACCCAAAATCCCTCTAGTTCTGGTTAACCAAAGCTTACGCACTGTTACTCTTAAGTCATCACTGTAAGGAGACACATAGTACCTTGGTTGTGACAGTGACCACTGCGACTGACTTCAAGTGCCAGGGAGAATAATAAATATTGCAGTCAAAGTTACAAAAAATAAAAAGTGAGAGCAATAGCTTTGTATAGCCTGCCCTCATTGAGTGCACCCACCCTATCACATTAGCTAAAGCTCTCCCTAAGCTACATATAGCTTAGGCCCACATGTTTTGTACTAACATTGGACAGTAGGTCAGTGCAGGCATTATCAACTGAAGGCCTTAACCCTCGTTGAGGTGGAGTGCAAAGTGTGGGCTCACTGAACAAGAAAGTGCACTATTAAAAAATTCATCATAATGCTCATTTTTTGTGTGGTGTACAAAACTGAAGTAACGCAGCACTGCAACGTCAAAGTAAACTAGCTACGTGGTGGCACTAAGACGGGTTAAAACCCCTTGTGCAGTCATTTCACTGCTGATGGCAGCCCAGGCATATGCAGATGTTCTTTAGTGTGGCAATCACACCAAACGAAGGCCGCTGATTACCATTTGATGCTGATTTATTGTGATCTGGCTCGTCACTATCTCCTTTTTTTTGCAGCCTCTAGTTGGATATAACCCGAGAACGAGGCGGCAAATGCCCGATAAAGAGTGCCCTCTAACCAATGGCGTCGATCGATTCTCACAGTGTTCTGGTTATTCGCCTTAGATGTGCTAGTGTGACATCGCCATGGGGCGGCAGATGAAGCGGGATAAACCAGGGATTAAATCAGACTAACCGTGACATCAGAAGAAGCGGTCAGTGCCATTGGTTGAAGGGCCTATTTGAGAAGCATCTGCTGCTTTGTTCTTGAGTTGTTTCTGACTGTAGCATGCTCTGATGGAAGTCATGTCACTTTTGTGTTTTCATGGCACACATGCTCACGCACCATATTATATTTGCAATGCAGGAAGCCCCCATTTAACTGTTATCTAAAATAATTAAATTTTATGTAGCTACAGCAAAGAGGTTATGGTATATAAAGGCATCGGAAAATGCTCTTCTCGAGGCAGTGCCATTGCTACATTATATAGCCGTAGTTAAGTTTTTGGTGCACACATCTATTAGCCTCAGAACATGAAATGGTTTTCACCTACTTATAGCAGTTGGTGTCATTTTGTGATGGAACCTTAATTTGGAACAATGTTGTGGCACATGGACCTATCTGCCTTACTTTTCCAAGAATCAAGGAATTGTGACAACTAATTTTTTTTGCGCCGGTTGATTTCTTCCTTGCTTTCATGTAAACACTTGAGCACAGATTGTTTTATAAATTTTGTAACTGAAAAACTTCAGTTCGCTTAAGTTACTGTATTACAAAATCTCTCGTCCTTCCATTCCTCTTTATGTGTTGTCTAAGTGTATTAAGTGCGTGTGTATGTTTATTTGCTTCCCAGGTCTCTCCTGCTGTCTGGTCCTCTAGTATAAGTAATAGGTGGACTTGTGAGCAGTTTTGCTGTAACCTTATTTAAAATAAAGGCCATATGTGGCATGTTTTTTTTCTGTTGTGAAAAATCTTGTTCTGTTATTGCACTGTGCCTAAACCAAAACACGCAACTACTACACATTATACATGCCTGCTTCTTGTGCACACATTGCACCACAACTCTGCATGATTAGAAGGCCAGCCATTGCATTCTGTAGAGAAGTGTTAACCCATAGCAGCATAGCTTAATGCTGCTGTGGAAGTAAGTTATGCTGTCGGAAATAAAACATGCTTGTTCTCAAAAATGTATCAATACTCCTAGACAGCCTTACATTGCACTGGTATTGATGGCATAAAATTTCTGTGTGGGAGTAGGAGTTAACCCCTTTGGACTAAAATATAGTCTTCCTGAAAAGGTGTAACTATATTCTTGGGCAGCATAAACTTACACTGCATTTCAAGATGTAACTTTATACTAGAAAGAGAGTAATGTTTATACTGTTTGTCGTAGACTAAAACATAGTCTTTCTGAAAAGATGTAACTATAGTCTTGGGCAGCATAAACTTACACTGCCTTTGTAAGTGTAACTTTACGCAAGAGAGAGTGTAGCGTTTACACTGTCGTAGACTAGAACATAGTCTTCCTGAAAAGGTGCAACTATAGTCTTCGGCAGCGATAACTTGCACTGCCTTTCAAGGTGTAATTTTACACTAGAGAGAGTGTAACGTTTATACTGTATGTCGTGGACTAAAACTTTAGTCTGGAGCGAATAGCGAAATATTACCCTCCTAAAGATGTTAGCTCAGCGACAAGTGGTTTAACCTTCAAAAGACTAAAATCACACTCTGTTTTTAAGTACGGGTATCAGGTATCCCTTATATATCGGAGGTCTAGTTCCTTAAAAATTAGAACTCCCTTCCTGATTATGTTGAAGGCTTATGGCGTTGCTTCCTCCACTGAATAAAGATCGAAAAATTACTTGGCACCAAACTGTAACACAACAGTGCGATTACCCACCCGTCGAGGTGCCACAGAGGCTTTGGCGTTCGGCTGCTGATGCAAAGGTAGGGGGGCGTAGTCCCATGCGGGTGACCGCATTTTGTGTAGGAGAAATGCAGAAAGTTGCGTGTGTTGTGCGATATAAGAGCAGTCAAACAAGCCCCGGTGGCATAAACAAATCCGGAGCCCTCTCAAATCGCGTTCCTCACAACCCATATGTGCCGTTGCGAGACGTTGAACCTCACTCTACGGCCGACCTACATGACGGTTACGAAAATCAGCCAGTGAGAATAGGGTTGTTTACGAGCTCAGAAAAAGAAGTTAAAATGAATTGTGAGGCGGGGAAATATTTTCCTTTTTTAGAATGTTTTTGAAGTACTGGCGCGCTTGAAGGTGTCTGCTCGCATTTGTCACTAAGATGAGAGGATTTACCGCATTCTCAGAACTTCTCGGATGACGTTTATGCTAGTGTGCTATGTAGCGAAGCTGCAAATTACAACCCCTGGCAGTTCAGAGCCATCAACTGTAGCGGATACAAATCTGCCTCGCCTCCCAAAAATTTTCAGTGCTGGAAGTACTATTCCTTCCTATCGCTATTTAGACGTCCAGGATGGGTTTCTAATTAAGGTATTCTGTATTAGGTGAGATAACCGACTTCTTTCTTGTACAATAGGCTGTTCTGACTAGAAGATACCTCTCTGCTGTTTTTCGAAAGTTTCATGAAACCGACACAACTACTTTGCCATGAAACACAGAGAAGATTAAGATTGAAATATTTAAAATCGTTTTTTGTTGGGGGAAAGGAAATGGCGCAGTATCTGTCTCACATATCGGCGTACGCCTGAACCGCACCGTAAGGGAAGGGATAAAGAAGGCACTAAAAGAAAAAAGGAAGAAAGAGGTGCACATTGAAGGGCTCTGGAATTATTTCCTTCTCCACAAATCTGGAAGCATGCAGATATTGTCGAATTAGAGACCTATTTCATCGTTAGACCCGTAAGATTATATAATTATCAGACCATATATACATCATCAAAACAAATCAATTTCAAGCATATCATAGTTTTCCCCGAGTCCAGCAATATCCGTAGTAACCTAGATTCAGCGCGCCCTTCGCCGTGGACTCAGCACCATTACAGAGTTAGCTTAACTGTCTCATGTCATCTCTCCTTCTGTTGATATGCGTGAACAGGCGGAATATTTATACACTCATCGAAAGTACCTGACATTGCTCCTCTCTGCAAACTATCGAAATAGATTAATTGTGTATTGAAAAGCCCTAATCCTGTTAACCGGATAGCTGGCATCTTTCCCAACGCTCGAAATGCGCATATCTCAATTCTGCTACATCATCATAAGTCATTGACCGTTCCTTAGGCATCACACATAAATCCGCTCTAGACCTACTTTTCTTGATATACATAAGTGATCTACCGCTTCCTGTGTTAACCAACATGTGCCTGTCTGCTAATAAGTGTGTACATTATTATACCATTAAATCTCTCGAGGACCTTGACCTTAACAAGCATCTCTCAAAATTCTGGAAGTAGCGCGCCTAATGGCAAATGAGCAATAATTTCTTCAAGTAGTTTTTGTGTCATACTCCAGGCGCACTTCTAATTACTTTTTCACATGTTCGTTCAAAGACAATTAATAGCCGTGGAGCACAGATGCCCCGGCCTTACACTCACGCGGGATATTTCAAGGTCCAAACTTATAGATCGCATTTATGAAGCATTCCAAAGTCTAGGATGCTTGCGTGGCGCTTTAGTATGTTGCTCCATTAGATGCAGTTGCTTACATACAGAACTTTGTTCCTCACAATCCTCGAAAAAAGATGTGTAGTTTGGAATCCCCACATGCTTTTCGGGTGTAAAAAAAATTCGATTCTTTGAAAAAAGGGCTTTTAGGTTTCATATTTCGCCGACATGACAGGTACTTTTTGCCGCCTTCTCATTTGTCTTACAATGGCCTCCATCTACTTTCCTTACGTTGTCGCACTGAACATTTGTAGTTATTGCACATGTCCTTTAACTCTCCGCAATGTGAGTCACTTGGCGACTACATTTAAACTTCACTACTATCGCAATTAAGAAGCTATCACGAACTAAGAATTTCACTTTCCAGTTGTACTGACTTTATAAAATGCAATTATTTTAAGACGAAAGCCTTATTTGCTTACTCACGTTGACCGTTCCTCCGTTCACGTGACTTCTTAGTGTCCGTCCGTTACATCGCCACATAGGTCACGTGACCTTGTCACGTGATCCCAACCTGCCAACTGGACTGTGAGCAAACTGCCCACTGTGGCGGTTGGTGTAATGAAACGTGGATGATGACACGAGTTTCCTCTTCCCGCAGTTAAGAGATATCTAAGTGCCTCCAGCGAAATTTTTCCCTCGCGCTGCAGAAATTTGGAGCTGCCTTCCTGGCCGTACTCTTACTCTGTTTTTGAATGAATATTTATAATCCACAAATTGTACCTAACATGTGTTTATTTCGCCGTTTCCTTGAGCTTTAATAGTATCTTATATGCTCCTTACGATTTTTTTGTGCATTTTTTGTCTCCATCGGCCGCAGCCTAATGCAAAGCTGCACTATCTGGAAAAAATGAACTCCCGGTGGCATCCGTGGCGTGGGCTGTCAGCATCCGGCCAAGCGACTGTCAAGTGTCATCAGGCGACCAGCGTTGCCTTCATCACCCTGCGCCCGTTGCGATCATTGTGATAGCCCAGGTATACCTGCAATGTCTGATGGTCTTAAGGTTACTGTAAGCCTTAGGCATGAGCGCGAGAGGCAGCTAGTATGGCTAAAATTGGCTGAGTTTAGTGTGTTATGCCGCAGAGCGTGAACGCGTGGCAATTTTTTGCTATACGCGCTCAAAGGTTGGTAAACAATAGCAAACAAATGTTTCTCGCCAGTCAACTGTTCATAAGCGATATAATGAGCGCCACTGGAGCAAAAGAGACTAGGGGCCGTATTCTATAAAGATTCATTTGTGCATTTTGTATTTCGGATGCTTTTATTCATCTGGCATTGGTCGCTGCTCTTCGGTGACGTAGCTACGAGTCAAGTGTCCGTGGGAAGCGACCGGACTACTGGCTCATTGGCGGCCCCGCCTCGCCAGGCTACCCGCTGCGTGCGGCGAGAGGCGAAGGCTGCTTTCGGCTGTTGCCATCACGTTGGTTTCGACCACCTGAAATGTAAACTGAAGATCCTTTTTAAATGAACCCTTAAAAAATACGGCCCCAGAATTCGTTTCTTAAATCAAGGCTAACCGATGCTAGCCAAGCATCTCACACATCATTTGCTGTGACACCAAGGATTCACTGTGCTGGAGAGGGTACGATGCCGGGACTTAACATGCAGACATTGCTGGCGCTGCAATTTTGTTTCGTCTGTGTGCTGCGCATCTGTTAATAAAGAGTAATTTGATCTTACCTTTTCTGCTGACGCGCTTGGAACTGCCCTGGTGGACATACACAGCGTAACAGAAACTACATAACGCACGTTCTATGCATCACCCTACGCGGTCTACGTCAAATATACAATTGAATGAATTCGAACTGGCTTTCACGGGCGTCAATATCAGCATACGTGCTGGTCGGCTGTCTCGCTCCAAAATACAGCGCTGGCTGCGTGCATCAAACGCAATATACAAGACATCAAAATGTGCACGGCTTTAGCCGACGGCTTCGTAAAGAATGAATACGATGCTAGCAGAATATGGAAGCCGAATGCAAATGGTACAGAACATATTTTGTCAAATTTTGCGCCACCATCTATGAGGCGTCCCACAGCGTGTCGTAGAGTGCAATTTCTTTTTTTACAACAATACTGAAGCTGTCCATAATTATCGTCTTCTCTTGGTGTCTTCGTGTCTCTTAGTGTCGTCTTCTCTTTCCTAGGTCCGCTGTCCGTTTTGCGCTGAAGCTGTCAATAATTATTCTCCGACTGCTTTTGAAAAAGCATGAGCTCCGAGTTATAAATTTTTGTGAAGCAGAGACAGGTGAGATAGGTGATAACACATCTCTCTCCTATCATAGGTGCCTGCGTCCACCAATTTTTCATTTTTCAATCATTACAAGAAGTGAAAGAAGAAGAGCGAGAAACGGCGAGCAACAACAACAGATGCCGGAACAGGTGGCGAGCCCCGAAGAGACCTCAGTGTTCCAGGATTCTTCGAGGGAAGCTCCTCCGTCGCCTGCTTTGACAACCTTTTGGTGAGCAACACATAATCAAATGACCAACTTGTTCCGAATACTTTGAGAATTTACCTAGGAGCACGTTCTATCGTCATGAGCCGTATTCTGTGGTCTGAGAGCCTTGGAATTCGCACAGCCGATCCTATAAATCATTTGGAAAGCACGTATTCATGGGGACGCGTCATATCGTTCACACACGACCAAGAGAGAGCTGAGAATAATGGAGGGTACAAAGTATTTTTGGTGAACGGATCTTTAGGTGCAATACTCTGCCTTGGCCAATGAGTACGGGACACAGCTCTTGAATAATCAACAAAATCTCACGTACTTAGCGTGCACCGAGTCAGCTTGTCGGTTCAAGGCGCGTTCATACTCCGACGTAACGCGCTGGCGCGGCACGGCGACGTTACGCTGGCCGAAGCGACACCCTCTACACTCCAACGGCGCTTGACCGCCGATGTTTTCGGCGGATTCGGCGCACCCCGACCACACCGTCGGATTTGGAGCATGTGTCTATTTCGCGCCGATTGCGTCAGCTTCTACCGGCCCAGCCGGACCGGGTCCGCCTTTCGCCGGGGCAGCGCTGCTTCGCCACCTACCACAGATGGTGCGTCGAACATTCTGCGCATCATCTGCGCATGCGCTTCTGGTGCAGCCGCTGCGCCGCGCCGGGGTCGTTGGAATGTAGGAGGGCCGAATGCGCGCCTGGCGTGGCGTCGCCAGCCTGACGTGACTGACCACCGCCGTCGCGCCCCCGCACGCCGAGGACGTCCGAGTATAAAGGCGCCCTCAAGTTCTTTTCCTACTCTTCCCGCAATGTAGAATACAACTTAAATTTGCAGTGGAGCTCCGTCCAAAATCTTGATCGCCACTAAAAATTCTTCCGCTACTGGGAGTAATCCGTCGTTCCAGTATTTATAGCTAAACAGAAAGATTATACAAGACGAAATTATAATATCAAGGATTTTGATGCCTTTGCCTTGTTTTATACAGTTGAGCATTCAAATGATGATTTCTTTGGTTTCTATAACCACGGACTATGGGTTTTTGTCGCCAGCTGCTGCTCTTTGAAGCCGTGTCTTACGATAGAGATATGCGGGTGTAACGGCGAGGGAGCAGCCGCTTCGGGCTAATCACCTCAACTCCATAGCAATTCAGCTCCGGATGCCGATGGGCTGGAAGAAATGGATCTTGTGTGAGAAAGACGCTCCCGCGATTTGATAACGTTTGGGAATTAAAATTCTTCCTCATGCATAGCATTTATTCATTTTATTTGCAGTCTTGGGACTGCAGACAGCATTAACACAGAAATGTCGCTGGTATTGCGTAAAGGAAAATTTAAAGCTTAAGAAATTTTTATGTCTTGGCAAAATCTTGCTTACTGCGGCAAAATGGGCACTGAAGTCGAGACTTGAACCAATACACGTCTGGTCGGGAACAATCATAATAAAATTTAAAAGGGGGACTCCGACAAAAAGTAAACACAAAACGACGTTCCGGCTCCCGTACGGGCGCCCCCTTTTTAAGTTTTAAAATGGGCACTGTTTTGCCTGGCGGTGGAGACTCGCGTCTCGGATAGCTTCGCTACTATTGTCGACATCACCGGCAGCCACAAGCACTAATGAAAAACGTAATGCTTAAAATCATGCTAGTTTGTTCTCAGAGATTTTCTCATTTCAGGAATGTCACTAAGAGGCCGTTAGCCGTCAATTACGGCAACAGGTTTATCTTGCACGAACCAGCATGTGTTAGAACTAACACTAAATCCTCCTAAAATGTTCGCTCTAGCAATTTCAGCACGCAATACGTGAGCCTGTTAAATCTCCAAATTGTCAAGTTTAATTCACGGAGTCGGGAGATGAGTCGGGAGGGGCAAAATGGAGAAACACCTGCGTATTGATATTCGAAGTAAAATACCTCATACGTCAACATATTCCGGAGATCTTGACAGTAGTGTGTCTCACAACAATGCCTGTTGTTTTAGCACGCGAGATTTGTTAGTCGCCAGCTGTGCACTGCCAGAAAGTCGTTTATTGCTAAACCCCAACATAATGGCCATGTATGCCTTGGGACCTCTCGCAAAGCACTGCCTTCAAGCGCCTTTCACTGCTGCATCAAGAGCCGCAGTCTAATTTCTCCCTATGTCAGGCTGAGAATGGTGGCCGTTGGGTCCAGCTCACCACCTTCAAGAACCGGCTGGTAGTGGCCGCCTGGAAGCGGGCTCTGTTTATTCGGCTGGAAGCCTTAGCTGGGCGACAGTTCCACTGGGCTGCCACTGTTCGGGGAGCACAGAAGGGACGGTGATGCACACAGGGTCGAGGTGCGCATGCGCCGGAGCGACCTGCGCTCCCCTTAGTTCCCGCACCACCGTTCCGGTCGGCTGCCGCACCAGCACGGCCAAGTCACCAGGCGCAGTGCAGGCAGAAGCCAGCTCCTGCGCCGCTTCATGTGCGCCATCGCCATCTTCCTCTCGCTGGTGCTTCCTCTGCCGGTGAAAAGAAACAAGATTAGCGATATCCAAGCGCTAACTGCTGAGCGTGCACCTTTCGCGACCGGTTCACATAGCGGAGCTGACCGTGAAGAGGCTATCAACACGCGCCGCTTATTGCTCACGGACGGCATGTGCGCATTTCGAGGTGTAAATGCATGATTGACCAATTATAGAGTTTCCGCTATTGTTTGTTGAAAGCCACGCAGTGAGGCATAACACTAAAAAGAAAAATACACACGGAAGCTCGACATGTGGTTTTCGACTATGCTGCAATATATAGCGCACAGAGTGGATTTTAGAACCAAATCAGTCAAATGACATGCCATGGCTCTCATCTTTGAGTTTCCCTTTGCCAATGTATTGTTTCTATTGCAGCTCAAGTATGCATGCGATTAGAGTTTTTTTCATTTACCACTTGTATCCGGGGAGCCCGCCACGAAGTTTTTAAACTAGTTTGTTTTAATTGATAACACGTTTTTGTAAGTCACAGTAATACCAGAGTTCTCGGATACCTGGAAATATGTTTATCACGTTGAGTAGTGAAGTTATCAGCTAAATTCTATTAGTCAACATTTTAACTATTAAAGACAGGCATCCGGCTGCATTGAGAGCTTTGTAGCTAGTGATTAATAATCGCCATCTTACTTTTTGGAAATTACAAGATATGGGTACCCTTGCCGCTGTGGCTCAACAAAGTGCGGATATTTCTCGCTCAATTCAAAAACCACGCGCCTGTTGAGCGGGCACAGCGGTGTCCACCAAGCCACACCACTTCGCGGCGCACTAGCACGTGACCTCTGCTCTGCCTCTGCGGGAGTAGCGAGGAGCGTTGAGCACCTCACCAGAGGCGGAACAAAGCCTGCGACCTAGCATGTTCCCCAGAAAATTGCAGAAGTAATAGTTGTATTAATCATGACAGAACAAACTAAACACTTTCTGTCCCGAACCCTTTAAACTTAAGTGACTCAAACTGAATTTTTGCCATTCAATGCATGGACGACCCTGCACTTTCTTGCGCAGGGCCACCCTCACACTCACTGGCACAAAATTCTATGTACAATCCAGCAGCCGTGTATCGGAGTTGCGGTCGCTGGATTCCGAACAGCCCGCTCTTCCTCCATGTTCTCTCCGCAAATATGTCTGATCTATGCACACAAAAACCGCCTGGGATTGCGTTGCGAGCCTGATTATTATTAGGTACGTTGTTGAAATGAACACCGACTAAACTGTTTGGTTGCAGAGGGTAATCTGCCCCGCCAGTGTACCAATGGCTGTGGTAAAGCACTTTTGAGCACTGTGAATTGCTAACTTGACCTGACCAGGTGTACTAGGCGGCGCGGTCTCTACACTCACTTTCCTTTCAGGAACAGTTCATCTCCTTAAGCCAAATTACGTTCACTGCAAGGCAAATACCTCTTTCGAAAGACCTCTAATCTACACTTTCCGACGTCAATTGCCGCCACCTTATCCAGCGAACGTGTTTCTGCTGAGGGAACGAGTACTCAGAGCCTCTGACGAGGTTTCGGTAGGCGGGTGCATTCTGAAACAGGCAGTTTGTCCCATTTTGCCTCTACTTGGTGAAGCTGGATTAGAAAGTAGTAGTTGTAGCCCGTATTACCTCTCAATATTTAAATGAATTTGACGGGAAACGAAAGAAGCCAGCTATTGTTCAAATCATTTGAAACGTGGGGATGTAGTCTAGGAACGTTTTTCCGTCGTAATATGCACATACCCAGTATAGAAAAAAGCATGAAAGCGTCTTGGAGTCGCGAACTCCTCATTCAATACTCTAGAAGTCTTGCAATCAATGTTCTAACGAGACTCTTGCGACACTTTTGCATGCGACACTCTTGCAGTCATAGGGTCGTACCATTAACGAGGCGAGATGGCCTGGTGCGGATTGAATTAGCACGGAAACGTAGTTTCTGAAAAACTCTCTCTTGCCTCAAAATGCAAACGTGACATTAGGGTGTCAACTCCATGCCTCAAGAAGAAGCGGTCTATGACACATATGTGCAGCCTCTGCGATCGTGCAGTCGCTCATGACACGTTTTCTAGGGACCGTTGATAAATGTGCTAGTACATCTGACCTCCACGGTTCACACAATACTTTCTCAGCATTTACTCGCGAAGCCTAAGGGTCCCCTTACTGCGATGTTTTCAGCTGTCGTTGATTGGAAGTAAAAAAAATCAGAAAATGGTTCCATCCACATTAGAAATATTTTGAAAGCGGAGACTCCCTGAAACATTCGCTTCATCTCCTACTTGCTACGCATTAGTGTGAAACTGCATAAAGAGTGGGATCTGATCACCACTAGGCTGTGCACGGAGAATTCATGTAATAGGCTATGAAGTAACATGCACTTTCGCATAAAATATAATTCAAGCTTGATGTGTGATGTTCATTCTACAGTTCAAAATACCTGAGGTGTGTTGTTAAGGCAGAGGCTAGTTCCAGGAAGCGGCACTTACCTTACAGGGCGTAGGTGCATAAGGGCACACAAATTCAGAAAAAATGGCTTGACTTGCGTTATCTGGTTTGTCCTGGTAAGTTTTTGCATGTTGCGTTTTGTATATTTTTCAGTTTCATCGGTTCTCTTCTTACCTCATTATGTTTCACTTACTTTCAAAGACGATCAAAGCTTGTTCATTCCGGTGGCCATAAAGCCGGATGTAGTTCTGTCAGAAGTACTTTTGAAGGATTTTCTAATTTAATTTTTTTAGTTAACTGCCTTTAAGTGCATAGCGAAATCTAAAGATCTCAGGCAGAGACATGGGAGAGGTGTTCCTGCGTCATGCTTGCAGCAGCCAAGTCGATATGTACGAGAAGGTAGTGGAGCCATTTCCATATTTCCCCTGGGTATCTGTCGGCCGTTTCGAGCTGTATTGGGGGTTTGCTAAGTAGTTTGCTTTCACACTGAGGCTGCCATTACTTGGAGCGGAATAATCGATACACAGTTTTCCGCTCTTTCAACATGACCTCTTGGATCTGGACTTTCGGCAGTTATAGCACTTTCGCTGGGACCCGCAAAACAATCTCTCCAAAACGAAAAACAAGTTCCCGCATTTTTATGTATTTTCGGAACGAGCGACATCTATGATGATCAGCGCGGAAAGTATATCAGTTTTGGTTTTTCGCAACCTGTGTTCCAACAAACACTTCAGAATTCTAATCCATCAGAAAACGTTATGTTCCTAATGTTCGTTCAGCCGGATCGAACGCATTCTTCAGCACGGTGCCCCCTCCTCTTTCTATGCACACGCTTGCAGTAGGGTGAGAGCCGGAAGCAGGATGTGGGACATGCGCCACCCCCTTCATCACCGCAATGGGTTGAACCTCAAGGCAGCGTCGTTCAATGAGTACCCGCTGGACACCGCTCCTGCCTCTGCGGAAAGCCGTCATATGGCAGATTTTCATCGGACCATCCTGGACCTCAGCAGATTAGGCTGGTGCGTATATTTTGGGGGAGCTCACTGCTTGAGATGCCAAATGTTTTTGATCAGGCTGCTACAAAAAAGCAAACCGTTTCTAAAGCGTTAGCGCTCTAGAACTGCAATGGTTGAAGATGGCCCGGCTTTGAAAGTGGCAAATTGGGATAGGCTGTGCGCAAGAGCATCGAACGTTTAAAAAAATATAAGCATGCACTTTTTTGGAATAAGATGACACGCAACCTAGCAAGTCGTGTCGTGCCCCTTCTGCTCATTTTCCTGCCTGCAAAAGAAAAAGCACTACAAAGCTTTAATCTTCTCAATGACCGATGACACTTGAATCTTTAGGTGCGGCTCTGTTGTGTCTCAATAGCTTAAATGCTTCAACTCCGCAAAAACATAAACGTGTTCAGCGTGTACCTTGGTATTGAATTTTGAAATTTTTTGTGGATAAGCCGAGGGCATGAAGAATAATTTTGGTCAATTAATTATCTGTGCTCGGTAAAGCATGTTTTACCTATCGCGTATTCTGATTTTAAAACCATTTCAGTGCGGTTGACCTACAATCACGCGTTGTCGCAGAACAGGCCAAAGTGTGGCTTCTGCCCTCTCAAAGCAGTCATCGCGCACACTAAGCTCGTTGACTATGCTTAGCTTGTGTTTGAAAACGCTTGCGAGAGCAGCATCGTTGTCCTTTATCGCCCAAAGCATGTGTATTTACAAAAGCAACTTTTTTCGAAAAAAATAGCCGATGGTTTGTCCGGACATGCTCAACGAATGAAAGCACACTTCTTTGCCACTTGTGAAATTATGTACCGCGGCAATATCACTTAGTCTATTGTTGCTCCTAGTCTTTAGCGTTTTGCTGCTATCGCTTTGAGGATTAAGTTGAGTAGAGCTCAGGTTATTGTAAGGTACTGGTGGAATTATATTTGCGAATATTCCGACGGCAGTTGCTTCACCGCAGCCACACTTATATATTTATTAAGATCGAGAATTTGAGGCACAGATCTGCGATCTAGCAGATTTACGTCAGTTTGCACACAGGCGCCCACAATAGTCATCAAGAGTTGCTGCCATCATTTGGAGGCCAGATCAGAGTCTCGAAGGAATTTTAGAAGGCCGGACGACTCCTTCCTATATGACTGGTTTCCGCTTAGGTAAACAATGTCCTGAAGTGAGCCTTGTGGAGCTCCGGTCCTCTGAAGAAATGAGAGTTGGGCACATCTTTTCGCGCTGTAATGTGGACAGCACAGAAGATAATGTTCTACGTGACCGAACACAGTGCTTTAAAAACACAGTGGAGACGATGCCAGGCCCATATCACATTCGTACACGCTGAGGCACGTGCACCACCCGTGCGAATGCGGTGTAGTAATGCGGCTTCAGGTCTCTTTATTTCTTTGGTTGCACATGGCTGCTTAGGAGGACACCACAGGGAACTAATATGGCTTTAGGGCAAGAGTGCGGGCTAGTTTTTGTTCCAAGATATAAGTATAGCAGCGCAGCACAGCAATAGACACAATGAAGACACGAGGACGCAGAAGCGCTGATTCAGCGCTAGTGTGTCCTCGTCTCTCCATTGTGTCTATTGCTGTGCTGCGCTGGTGTACTTATAAAATATGGCTGAGCACCGCTTCTTTGAATAATGTCTTGAGATATGAGGCACTATCTTGATGGATTTTCAAACAGTGCTTCATGGGCTAGGCTGTCTGCCACCTTGTTGCCCAAGACACCTAGGTGCGCGGGTACCCATTCGAGACGCATACAAGAGGCTCTATTGCGCATACTGTGCACCAAGCATAGAGAGCTAAGAGACAGCCTTCAGAGGGGAACCCATGCTCTATCCTTTGAAGGCGAGATTTCGAACCCGGCAGGATGAGAACAAATAGGTTCAGCCGGACAAGACCTTAGCTTCCGTAATACCACATTTACACTGGCGACCTTAACCACAGTAAAGGCAACCACGGTTCCCCGTAACTACAGTTAGCCGCGCTCACACTTCAGACGAAATTGCAGTTACGCCACCTAACCACAGGTACCCAAACCCAGCTTGCCGACCTCCGTTTGCTACCTTAACCGACAAGATGGTGGCGCCCGTGGCAGCAGCAACGTCAAACGACTCGTCCTCCCAGAGTTGTGTCATATGGCTTGATTCAACAACCGCGGCCCTGATACGCATCTGATACGGATCTGATACGATAAAACGCGCAACGCTGGGATACATGCTGCGATTGTAGCGGAACTGAACGCCGGGCTGCCGCCGGGAGAAGGGCCATACACCAGCAAACAAGTGAAGCTGAAAATAGAAAACCTCAACAAGAAATACCGGTAAGTGCGACCTTTGCCGAACGATGCTCGTGCCATGGGGTTCTTGGCGCTGTTTTGATAGCGCAGCTGAACTGCTTACGTCAGCCTCGCACCTGCGACAGTAGCATGTGTTGTCGCTGGAGCAACGCGTCGACTCTCTTCGCCGTCGTCGCTCAGTTCTGGAGTGTCGAAGGCCATCTTGAGAATGCATTGTTGATGTAGTAAGGACTCGAGAGTAATGACCCCAGGCACTAGCAGCATGCGCAGCACTTGGAATCTTCGCCCGTGAACGCGTGCACGGCTCTGCATGCAAACTTCGTCTTCCTCGTTACACACGCGTTGTTCGTCGTTTTTATTTGCAAATTACGAGCTGCAGTGCTGACAGCATTGCTTTACGCGTCGCTATTTCTGGCCACCTGCTAGAGCAACAATGTAGTTATTGAATTTCAAGATTTATTTCATAGTTCTTTACCAGGCTTCACTGTGTACTAGCAGCATTTGTGAAGTAGGTTACAAAGTGCAGCCTGGGAAAGATATATGAAAGAAATAAATCTAGAAATTAACCAAGTAAGATATAGCTAGAATGACAATAGTAGTTGAACTATAATGCACAGTCGTGGCTTCAATTGCAAAGGTGTAATTAGCAGGATTTAGTTTAGCCACATTGCAAATGAAAATTGCGTTTCTTTCACCAGTACCTGTGATGTGCGTTAGACACTTATCTGTGAAATTTTAGTCGCCTTGAGAATGTGTACAGTGAAGCTTAATCCAATGATAGAAATGCTGTGATCACAAACTTTAAATGTTTTTGTCAACACATTTAATAGCTCACATCAGTTTTATTTGTCCAGGCAGCTTAGACGGACAGGCACTTCAACTGACTTCAACTGGGTCGCCTGGTGTCCCATGGTTCTTCTTTTGGCCGCGATCTGTATTCGCCTCCCTTACGTTAACGCGGGATGTACTTGCATACGCCTGCGCGAAACAGGTCAGCGGAGTCCGTGTCGCTCGATCAGGCCAAAGCGTTTGAGAGCGTGGAGCATGCCTACATTTTTGCGGTGCTGCGCTGCTTTGGCCTGCCGGCGGATTTCGTCCAAGTCGTTGAGCTGCTATACAGCGTAATTGGAAGCCAGCTTTTTACGAACGGCACTATTCCCGTGGAGTTCGCGGTGAGGCGGTCACTGCGGCAGGGGTGCCCGCTTTCGCCGGCCTTCTTTGTACTGTCACTCAACCCACTCTTAGGTAGGGCACTGTTGCAAAGGCGCGTTCGCGGCTTCCCGATGGTTGGTCAGAAGTCTGTTGTATCCGCCTACGCGGACCACATTTCCGTCTTTGCCAGGGACGCGGACAGCTTCCTGGCTTTCCTGCGGATTTTTGAGCAATACATTTCTCTCTAGGGTGCCGAGCTTCACCCGACCAAGAGCAGTGCTCTCGCCTTTGGCTCCTTTCGGGGCCCCTGCCTGCGGCGGTGCCCTTCGTGGACGCCGTGCGAGTTCTGGGGTCTTGTTCGAGAAGGGTGGAGTCTCGCCCCGTGCCTGGGAGGAGGTACTGACGCGTGTGACGCCCCACTACCTTTCGTTGCACAAGGAGCTGACGACTGTCAAGACGCGCGTTTGCGCATTTGCCTTTTACGTCGCACGCGTCGCAACCATGTCGCGCCACACAGCTGGACGGCCCGCGTCCCTTATTTACACTTTTGTGTAGGACGGTGGCCCCGCACTTGTCCCTCGCCTCTTTCTCGAACTGCCTGTCAGTAGGGGACGCCTGGGGCTCCATCCGTCCCCACCGTTGCTCGTGTTCTGGAAGTTAGACTGGTGTCCAGTCTCTTGGAATCGGCGTGGTACCCAGGCCGCGGGCTCATGCTTTATTGGATGGGTTCCGTGCGCCGCGTCTTTTTGCCTCTCCGGTACTCGGGTCCGTATGCTGAGAGGCCGTCTTCCTATTACAGGGCAGTGGCCGACTTAAAGTCGGCCTTGGAGACCAACGCTCCCGATATCAACATCCTTGAAGCGTCTGCCTCTCGTGTGAGCGAGGTGGTCTGTTGCCGCCGCCTCGCTCAGTACGATCGGAGAAAGACCTCGGTATCTAAGTGGCGATCTTGGGCAGCTGCTATGCTGCCAGATGAGGTGCGGGACTTTGAGTGCCACAGGCACTGGGGCATTCTTCCAACGTGCCAACGCCTGGCCAGGTGGGGCATCGTCCCCAGCGAGCCGTGCTACAACTGCGGCGCGCAGGAAACACCGCAACATGTGTTTTACGAGTGCGTTGTGGCGAGATCGATATGGCGCCTCGTGCAGCGCATATTTCATGTGCGTGTCGGTGGAGGATCCAGACGTAAACGAGGCTTTTTTGCTAGAATAGTGGTGGCCACCACTATGTTTTGTGGCGTCGGCGTTGCCTCGCGGAGGCTCGTCGAGCCCCCGCTCGGGCTATGTACCCAGTGCTGCAGATCCTGCCCCTCGTCATCTGGGGATACTTGTCTGGCCAGTTAGCACCAGATGGCGCAGTGCTGTTTCTGCGGCGCTGGCACACACGAACTTTTGCAATCACCAACGGCAGGCTAGAAATCAGGACTTACTCTACTAGCCTGCCCCCCCGCCCCTTGTTTTCATAGTGTCTCTGTTGCACATGTGACTCCAATGTAATTTTTTTGTGTGCCCCTGAATTTGAAGTTGTGAGCACTCACCCCCTTTTCATGATCTTGTTTTCAATGGAGAACCAAACATGGCGGTCAGTGTACAATTGTATTCAAGTGCACTCTTGGAATTTTGTTTGGGTTGAGAGTGCTGTTTTGTATGTTTGAGTAATAAACTTCTCTTTGTTTAGGATATTTTATGGTGAGGGGTGGGGAAGGGATGAGAAGGCACAACGAAGTTTAATGGCCGCCATCTTGAATTCGAGAAACCGAAACTATGGCGCCATTTTGTCCCCTGACGTCACACTCGCATAGCTCCACCTCTATACACCATATTGGACGGTGACGTCATCATTGGTACACTGCAGTTGGTTGTTTCTACAATGCTATTGTAGATGGCGCTACATGTCTTATTGCGAGATGCGCTGTTTTTTGTTGCAGCCAGAGATGGCGCTTTGATCTCAGGGTGATAGGAGACCTCGCGAAATCTCGCGACATGATGAGTAGTTGCTGCCACATATGGCGCTGTGATCAAGGGTGGTAGCAGACCTCACGACATATCGAAATTTGATGAGTAAGAGCTTATGCTCTTAAAGTCAGTATACTCAAGTTCAGTCAACAGACCACTTAAAGAAACCGAATTAGGTCGTTGAAGAAATCCAGGACACTCATGATTAATGCTGTTGAACGAAATGTGGCTGTGACAGCTCTTAAATGGGCAAAGAAGACAAACTGAATGGCCTCTATCAACAGATTTTAGCACAATAACAAAGAAGCTATTTTCACAGAAAATAGAAAAGAGGCTAAGATATGAAACACCGGTGTCACTATCACCGACCAATTTCGAAAATAGCCTGCATGCATCGACACCCAATTTAACCGTATATCCCGGAGGCTTGGCTACAGCACCATTTACTTCAAAACAGTGGCAACCTGTCCTTCACGGTGCATGATGATGATGGATCATTATGGCGCAAGGGCATCTGTGGCCAGAGAGCACCATGGCACAAGGTGTTTTCTACTGCTCAGGGTGAGGTCAAAGACCCATTTCCCAAGTATTTCGCCCTAAAGAAGCCTTTACGGTGCAGATGTTGCAAATTTGAATCGAGTGGCAGCAAAATTTTAAATGCAACTTTCTCAGCAATGAATACGTATTTTGCTGCTGGGCAAACATCAACATATCAGAAAGAAATAAAACCAGCCAAAAGAGAAACTGAGAAACAGAAAAACTGAGAAGGGGCCTCTTTCCTATCTTCCCCTTCTCAGTTTTCCTGTGAGAGTCTTTTTGGCTGGTTTAATTTTTTCATGCAGTGTGCCAACTAACCCAACTGCATGTTTTACGGAATACCAGAAAGACCCATGTATCCATCTTAATCGGTTTAATATGTTGAGTCTCTAGTTGAGCCCTGTCCCTTACTCTCCCACTCCTCCTGAAACCAGACAGCAGGCAGGTGTCGTCTCGTCTGAAAACAGCGGACCTGTTTTGAGGGAATTGTTGAAGGCACTCTTTTCTTCAGTGTCCGCATTTACATTTCTTGCAGCCGCCGTGTCCCGGAATCCACTGAAAGACTGTATGGTGGCCTTTTTAGGATTAATCCAAAAAATAAAATAAACACTGTGGAAGTGATGTGAACGGAGAGTGAGACAAAAATTTAAGGGGGACTGGGCAGTGCCGAGACTATGATGGGAACGTGGAAATCCTGGTGTGCACAGGCCAGTCTTGTACATATTACAGAACATAAGTAACTGAGTACACTTAGAATTACCCTGTTTGAATGGTAAATGATTACAGTGGTCAATTACAGCCCCAGAAAAGTAATCAATTGCTAATGCGTTGTTTGGTTTACAGCTTTTATTGCCATATTACAAGCTTAATCAGAGAATAATAAACTACAGCTTTTTATTATTTGATGTTTTGTTACATGCAGTTAATTTGCAACAGGACTTTTTGTTCCTAGTTGCCACCAAAGATCAGCGACGACACTGAACACTCGCTCAATGTATGCGCTGGAGGGAAGGGCAGCATTATAATGGACGAAAGCCTTGCGCACCTGCTCATAGTTGCATGCACATTCCGGCCACTGGCGCTTTCATGCCCCGTAGATTGTACCACAACAGAGAGAAACCTCTTTATTAAAAGCTGCAACTGCCTGCAGGGTTTATTTTGTCACTTCACGAGGTAAAACCAGTTCACAGAGTTTGAATGCAACTTAACTTTGAAGGTTCCTTTGGGCAACCCAAAAATAAATAAAATACTGCTGCGACTGGGATTCGAACCTGCGGTGACACGAACAGATCAGCTTCGCTGGGCACTGCATGAGAGCACCAAGCTATCGCCGCAGGAGGACTCGCCTCGTGTTAAACTGCAACACAGTCTCGCACTGTGCATTGCACGCCGTCAACTTTATTGACTAATACTACTGGAAAGAAGACGGCGATCACGCGCTGACACAAATGACAATAAAGCTCTTAAGGCGGCTGGCTGACGCTCATGATTGAGAACTGCTCCTTGTGACCCTGTCCACCACCCTGTTGCTTCATTGATTACTTTTGGAAGAGTCTTTGTCGCCGGCGCTTCTGAAGTGCCAATAAACCACAATTCACTATTATCAACCAGTATCGTCGCCAGACGTGCCGACGACCCAGCAAAGAAAATCCATGAGCCAACCAGGCTAGACACTTTGGTAAGTCTGCTTGGCTTAACTATATTAAAACTCTACCACATATTTTTTTGTTTAACTGCTACTACCGCCACTGACACTGCAGAGTACTCAATGTTGCCATAATGCTGCCTACCATGGTCCATTTGGGCCTGTATTTACCTCTGTTTGGATTATTTTGTTGGGTTGCGGGCGTGAGCTTCACATGTTTTAATGCTGTGGGCTTCGGCCAACGTGCCCCGAACTTGTGAAGGAGCTTGCAATATTATTTCACTAGCACTAGATGCCTCGCTAGATAAAAAGCTGTCCTGTCTGCGAATGAAGCCTGAGAAGCAAGCAGGTGAACCACCTGTCACCTAGGTCACATGACCTTGTGAAGTCATCACCGCCTGCCGAAAATGGAAGGTGGAAAATTGCTCATCATATTGCAAGAAAACTGCCCACCGTGGCACGCGACTGTTAAATTAATCACTGCACGCTAGAGAATGCTAGGGGAGAGCATCCTGGGTCTCGCAAGCCCTGCCATCGGCTGTGTTCGAAATAGTAGCCTGCCTGGGCATGGGCGCATTGCTTAACTGCTGCACCACTGCGCCAGGAGTGGTGCGATGACCCCCCCCCCCCCCTGGGTCTATGAATGTAAAGTAGAGAATAACCGATTCTGCTTTTATGGACATGTTGGCAGAACCTAGGCGAATTTGCACATGAAAGTGGCTAAAGTAATCTATGCAAGGGCAGACCAACCAAGACTCGCTTACCTTAACCAGGTGAATCAGAAGTCATTTTTTTCTTAAAATAGTAGCGTGAAATATATTTTGCAGCTGAGTTACGCTCTGTAAGCCGAACACCCGTACACATAGAGTTTCTAAATATTACCTAGATTGAAAGCTGGTGCCACCGTCTGAGTTTCTGAAGGTGCCACGAAAGAGCACTTCATCCACCATGGGAATGCCGGGAAGACAGCAAGGCGCACTTGGCTTGGCCCTAACACATGATTTGACTGCAGATATACAATTTTTTGCAAATAATATGTTGCAAGGAAGCATTGGTTTGCAATCAATTTGTCCTGTAATAAAATATGCTTACTGTAGATTGCAGTATATCAGCAGAAAAGCAAACGATAACCGAATTTGATCATAGCTTGATCATGACTTTCTCTTCATGCCGCCAAATGAAGTTAACCGTCGGAATAAATTTTTGCGTTTATGATACGCACTTTTCTGAGCGAATATTCTTTTAAAAAACATTGCTAGTGCTTAAATTACTATGTTTTAGAACCTTCTGTTTTCGTATTGCGAAAAATAGAAACGTTCCATTGGTGTAGTCTGCTACTGCTGGATGCGCCGTATGTCCGTGCATAGGATATGTTCGCTCCGTGACAAACTAATTCAGTGCCGGATCTCGGCATGTCCTGGCGCTGCGTTTAGGATTACCCAAGAAAACCATGAATTAGGAAGCGAAACTTCTCCTATGACAAGTAAGTCACGGCCGTGTTCATGCTGACAAAAGGGTCTTAGGCCAACCCACGCTTGGTGGCAAAATTTAATCATATTACCTCTCTCCATGAAACGCAGGCACAAGTACCAAATGACATATTAGTTTTAAAATGTCCTATCGTGCCTTGTTAATGTGGACGCTTTGGCTCCCGAGTAAAAGTGCACATGAAGCGAGTCGTCCGTAAAATAATTAATAAAAAAAATATCTTAAAGACATTTTATGATTACTGCTTGCTTCTGTGCATATGGCGGGTGTCGAAGTGGAAATCGAACGCACTTAGCAGTTCAAGATGAATTATTCTGGTCGCCATTATCTTGAAAACCATACGCTGTAGGTTCAAACATGTTTGAAGCACGTAGTAGTCGCTGAGAAGCCCGACACTGATTCCTGATATGAGCAAATATCTCCTACTATTGCTGTTCACATCCCAAAAACTCTGTACTCACTGGACGGACAGTGCTGAATATGGTTTTAAATCTGGCGCACAAAGAGAACTTTTTTCGCAGCCATTCATACAATGCAGTAAATGGCAAGTTGCTTCGACCACTAACCTTGCCACAGTAAAGCATGAAACCATGTGCACACAAAAAGTCCATCACAATGGCATTTGCACATTCACACTGCCTAACGCAGGTGTTATGCACACAAATTATAAGGAGCAGAACATCTGGTAGTAGCACTCGTGAGATTGTTTCCATCATTGTCCATATTAAAGGGTGTTTGAAAGGGGCTCTAATCAAGTTGGGGTATGCCTGGGATGTACAGCACGCCGCTTCACGAATATTGTCAATAAGAATTTTTTAATGTGCTTTGTAGAAGCCGAGTTATCGGTACTGAAAATTTGAAGTTCAGCGTCTGCGCGCCTTTCCTTCTCCTCTCGTCACATTTTGCATGCTCAGGTTTTCATGACAACACAATGCAGTGATTGAGCAAGTTGATGTGCTCTTCTCAAAAGGTGTTTCAGAGCTCCTTTAACGGTTTGACAAAAATGCAATGATCCCAATTGGCTCCATGCATTTTCACCTAGTGCATTGTCCGCAGAGCGAGTTTCCATATAAACGAAGCCTAAATACATTGATTAAGTGTGGTCCCCAGGAAAACTGTCCATAAATCGAGCTGTCCTTATTAACGGAGGTTGTATTAACGGGGCACGGCTGTATTCTCAAATCACTACCACTGATGCTCGTTCCGCTTATTTGAGTACTAGCCACAAGAGAAATAGGTGCGCCGTGGAAGCAGAATAAATTTTTTCTTCCTTACAACTTCATATCACAACGCAAGTTGATGCAGTCAATAGGCATATGCTTGTTTGGCGGACCGCCAGTTCCGTGCTCCTGATTTCTTGGCTGCATTGTTAGGGGCTTCTACAATACAACCTTAAAGGCACCGAGTGTCGAACTTCAATCTGGTTAGCTGTAAATACTGAGGAAAAAAAAAGAACGATGCAAGAAACGCACGGACAGAAAGACACATACACAGCACCACCATGCCTGTGTCATTTCGTCTTTGCTGCACTGTTATCTTTTCCACAATAGAAGCAGACATGGTCCGCATACTTTTCTTTCTGATAATACTAAACACTGTAGCAGTAGTGCTGGTTTCAATAGATTCCTTTCTGTACGCGCCTTCTTGAGCTATATCCCCGCCTCTATGATCTGTGTAGAAGCTCGGTGTAGAGGTAAGTTGCGGCGCCTTCTGACAAGATGGGGGAGGGGCAGCCATACAGAGTGGTCATTTGATATTTTAGGGATGAGAACTGCCGCAGAAGATGGCAGTGATCCGGTTGTGATCCAGACACGACTGCGCGCGATGCTTTTCGGCCGTCGGTCTATTGTCGCTCTATCACGAAGGAAACATTGCCGTTAGCTCTACCCTCCGTTTTATGTATAGTGTGCAGCGCCGTGAAAGGTACGGGAGTAGTCTGCATGTAAAAAAAAGTAAGGGACGCATGTTATTTAGCACTTGTTTTGTAGTGGATTGGTCTAAGACACAAGTGACAGCATGCTGCCGGCAATAAGAACGCATTTAGTCAGGCTCATTGGAAATGGATCGTGTAATAAGGCAGCAAGCAAAACATAACTTATCACTCACCACAAGGAACGCACTTCGTTTTGATCGCAGTATAGGAAGCACAAACAAGATAGCTGCAAGAAAAGGGAGTAATGTGGGAGGAGAAAGAGCAAATAGAGAAATAAACGCGATATCTTTCCGTTAATTAGAGGCTCTGAAAGCTGTACTGTTCGTTACATGTTTTTGGAAATGCAGTAATTGATTACAAGTAATAAATTACAGAAAAGAAGTAACTGAATTACTCAGATTGTTAGCACTTCAAAAAATAAACTAATTACCAGTAATCAATTACCTGTAAAATGTAACGTACAACTCTGGCACCGGCTCCCTGCGTGTTTGAGGTTGTAGTGAACGATGTCAAAATGTACAATGGAGCTTTTGAATCCAACAATCCCTTCGTCTCTACACACCCATTGCTTTTGCATTTCTCTCTGTTTGGATTTAGTGTAAATGGTACACAATAGCTGCCTACCTGTGGCATCCATGTTAATATTCTGATGGGACCTTTGTCAATTAAAGTCTAATTCAAAAATGTATTTCGCGTACTGTTACAAACTTCTCCTTTTCACTGAAAAGCCAACCTCTATGTGCGTCAAAGTTGTTTCTTGGAGCCCTATACTCAAGTTCATCAACCCTATCGTAAAGTGGTAACTGCATGAGGTGATGAATCGTAGCAATGAGCTGAGGGCAGCTGAACCTCTCAGGTTCTCGATTTGCAGAAAACTCCTCCCATCCCCGAAAACGGCGCATGAAAGTAGATTACAGAACAAGGCCTTGCGGGCACATACGTGACTTCTGATCTAGTTTGTATCATATCTGCTTGCGCTGGCGCACGCATGCACACCAAGCATGGGCTCCACCAATCAGGAGCATGCTGCTGTCGAATCCACTATAACACACTCGCTCTCTTACATATTGTTACGGTGTGGGATGCCACGGGGTGGCCACGGGCCCGCCCAGAGAAATATAGCAGCAGTACGGAGGAGAGCCGGCGAAGCACGACCGGCGGCGGCCAAGCTTTCTCGTTCTATCTCCCTCGTGCTAGAGCCGCGCGCTCGCCGCTCGCGCTCGCTCTCCGCCTCTTCTTTTATTCCCGTATCACCTTTCCACCGGGGGGGGGGGGGGGGGGGGGGGGGCGGAGAAATCAGGCCGTGCTTTGATGCAGGGTTTCCTGGGGCAATGCAATGTGGGCTCGCAGATAGGAAACGGTCACACTCTTCGTTGAATTCGAAGTGTGTGAGCTGGGCGAAGGTGTCTGCAGTCGCCGAAGAAGGTCCCACACCGGTTAGGCTAACTTCAGGGAGTTTTATGCATATTGAGCGGCGATCCGTTTATGGGACTGCATTGCTTGGGGAAGGCATGGAGCCAGCAGGCGACGACGGCACTGATGAGGACCCGGTAGCTAAGTCGGAGTCACCGCAGGCGCCGTAGACATATCGCTTCATGTTTGAAACATGCTCTGGGAAAATGTGGTGCACACCGCATGGTCGATGCTCTGGCAGGTCTTCGAGGCGGTATGTCACGAGGCCGAGTCGGGCAACGACACGGTAAGGGCCGCGGTATCGGGGCAAGAGCTTTGCGGCACGGCCAGTCGCACGGATGGTGCGGCGAACGAGGACCAAGTCACCGGGCCGGAAGGGGGGATGTGGTGGTGCTGCCGCGTTGGCCGCTTGCACACGCGCGTGAGCCGTGAGGAGGTTGCGCTGGGCGTCGAGGCGGGCGGAATGAAGTCGTTGAGCAGATTCAGTTGGTGACGCAGTAGGATGGGGAAGGCCCAACTGCGCGTCGAGAGGGATGGAGGGCGTTCTGCCATAGACGACTGAGAACGGCGTCACATGCGTTGTTTCTTGCGCTGCAGTGTTGACTGCAAAAGCTGCAGCAGAAACAAAACGATCCCAGTTTGTGTGGGACGGAGCGACGTAGGATGCGAGTATATCCGTGAGGGTACGGTTAACACGCTCCACGAGGCCATTGCACTGCGGATGATTGACGGATGTAGTGGAATGCGCAATGCCGAAGGAGCGGAGGGCTCGCTCGAATTCATGGGACATAAAGCAGCTCCCACGGTCCGTGATGAGGCGCCGGGGAACACCGTGCCGAAGAACGAGATGCTGTTCCACAAACGCGACGGCATGAGCGGACGACGTGTCTGGAACGGGCAGTGCTTCGACCCACTTGGAGAAGTAGTCGATCGCAACCAGAACATACCGGTTGCCGGCACGCGTCTTCGGAAACGGGCCCAAATGATCCAGTCCAACCAGCTCGAAAGGTGAACTTGGTGGCGAAAAAGCCTGCGGGGGTGGCTTGGTTACACCTGTGGACGGTTTTCTGTACTGGCATGTCTGGCAGGACGCCACGTGTTCCTTGACATCTCTGGACATATTAGGCCACCAAAACCGCTCCGACACTCGTGTGTAGGTCTTGCCGCGACCAAGGTGACCAGCCGTGGGAGCGTCGTGTAAGCCGCGCAAGATTTGCGACCGCAGTGTTGCCGGCACAACTGGCAACCAGACGGGTGGTCGACCACGGAGCCGCTTCACATGACACAAGAGGTCATCCTTCATTCGATAGACCCGGCGGAGTTGGCGGAGGCCTGCGCCGGCGGCGGGGCCAAGGGAGTGGATTATGGCAGCAATGGCGGGATCTTGCGTTTGTGCAGTCCTCAGGTCCGTCAAAGCCGTCACGGAACAAGGGTGGCGAGAAAGGAAATCGGCATCTTGATAGGCAGAGCCGCGCCGATGCACTATTGTGAAATTGTACTCTTGAAGTTGCAGGGACCAGCGTGCAATCTTGGCATTCAAATGTTTGGCGGACTGCAGCCAAGTGAGAGCGCTATTGTCCGTGACTATGGTGAAGTGACGGCCGTACAGGTAGGGACGGAACTTCTCGACGGCCCAGACAACGGCGAGGCACTCGAGTTCTGAAGAGTGGCGGCGGCGCTCAACGTCGGAAAGCTGGCGGCTGGCATAAGCTAGGACTTTGTGGTCACCAGACTCGTCTTCTTGCAGGAGGACAGCGCCGAGCCCATCTTGGCTGGCATCCGTGTGGAGGACGATGGGGGCCGATTCGTCGTAATGGGCCAATGTAGGAGGCTCGAGGAGGGCGTGCTTGACGTCAAGAAACGCGAGCTGTTGGGCCTGCGTCCAACTCCACGGTGCATTCTTCTTCAGCAGGGCGGTCAATGGAGCGCTGCGCTTGGCAAAGTCCGGAATGAAACGACGGAAATACGAAGCAAATCCAAGGAAACTTTTGAGCTCCTTGGCGGTGGTGGGAGCTTCGTAAGCTGTAAGCGCTTTTAGCTTTTCAGGGTCGGGACGGATGCCATGCCGGCTCACAACGTGACCCAAGTACGTCACCTCCGCGAAACCGAAGAAACATTTTTTTTGGTTTTAAGCGAAGCCCAGCAGAGGTAAGGGCTTCGAGGACGAGTTTGAGGCGTCTCTGGTGTTCTTCAAATGTAGCCGCGTAGACAATTACGTCATCCAGGTAGACCAACGCCATAGTCCACTTCAAATGGCCTAAGACTCGGTCCATGAGACGCTGGAAGGTGGCTGGAGCGTTCGACAGACCGAAGGGCATACGGTTGAACTGGTAAAGGCCGTCGGGAGTCACGAAAGCCGTCTTTTCCGCATCATCGGGGTGAACAGGCACCTGCCAGTAGCCCGAGAGCAGATCTAGCGTGGAAAAATAACGGGCCCCCTTCAGGCGGTCAAGCGCATCGTCGAGGCGAGGCAGCGGGTACACGTCGCAATTAGTAATAGCATTTAGCTTCCGATAGTCAACGCAGAAGCGGAGTGTTCCATCCTTCTTGCGCACAAGGACGACAGGGGAGGACCAAGGGCTACAAGAAGGGGCAATGATTCCCTGGTCAAGCATGTCGCACACGTGCTGCTGCATGACTCTCCGTTCGGCTGGCGCTACACGGCGAGGTTGGTGATGAACGGGCCCGCGGTTTTCGGTGTTGATCCGGTGTTGAGCCCAGGAAGTGCACCCGAGTTCACCGGCGCTGAGAGCAAGGCAACTGCGATGCTCGAGCAGCAAGGTCTTCAGAGAGGCGAGCTCCGCGCAGGTCAGGCTGGGTCCAAAGTTAAATTCTTCCCATGATAGGATCGCCGGCGCTGGAGGGTGGCGAGGCGGCGCTTCAGGTTGCAGAGACGCCACTGGTGACCCGGGGTCCAAAACTGAGGCTGTACCCAATTGCGTGCCGGGAGTCAGCGCGAGAGGTACGCTGCTGATGTTGAGTATAAATACGTGGGCCTCTCCTTTGAGCACAGGCAGAAGGCTTCGAGGGGAAGTCATCTGACGGGCTGGAGCTGAACACCGGATGGGTTCGAACAGCACGTCTGCTGTGACCGGACTGTCAAGCTTGGCATACACCCACGTTGCCGCACCCGGTGGCAGGGTCACGGCGGACGCCACAGTCACGGTAGTGACGTCGAACGGCTTGACTCGACACGGCCACTTCGTCGCGAGGTCACGCAGAGATGCTGAGGCACGCTTGGTCGCCGACACCAGGGACTGCCACAGGGCGACACCGAGGCTGGAAACCCGGCTAAGCCAGCCCGGCCCACAGAAAGTTCGGCTCGCCCGTGGTTTGGTTCTAGTAAAATTAAGGACGACTCCGGCTTGCTGGCACCACCCACACCCGAGGACCACTGGCCAAATAGGGCTGTCTGCGACAACAAACTCGGTGGAGATGGTATTTCCGAGTGCTGTCAGGTTGACGACGACACGTCCGACTTGCTCCACAGGGGTGCCGTTAAAAGCTAAGAGCCGGGTTTTGGCGGCTGGCAGAAGCAGGTGGGGCGCGTTAGCAACAAACGATTTGTGCAGTACATTGACAGCCGCTCCACTGTCAACCAAGGCCTTTACGTGCCGGTCAAGCAGGGCGACGTCGACGAGCACGTAAGGAGCATCAGTGGTAATCGGAGCCGACGAAAGGAGGGGACGCGGAGAACGAAGGAGTGTGGGGACGGACTTTTCCGCCAAATCGTTTCCCGACGTTGGAGGGCCGGCACAGTCCCTCGCGTAGTGTCCCCGCAGGCCGCAGCGGAAGCAGGTCATGCGGACGTCGTTACGCAGGCGTCGGATAGAGGCCGCAGTTGGGGCTGCGGACCGAGGCGCCTGCACCCGGACGCTGCGCTCGGCAGACGGTGGCGACCCCCGCGTGCCCAGCAAAGTCAATTCCGCCTCGATGGCGAGCGCCATGGCGGCGCGGACGGCATCAGGACGGCCAGAGCGGACCAAGCGCTGCACCTCGGGGAGTCGGATGGCGTCGACAAACGCCTCGGTGCCGACCAGGGCCACGGCGTTCTGAGGCGCTCCCGGCAGCGACTGCAGAGCCAGGCGCTCAATGGCGGCGGCGAGGTCCTGGTACGTCTCCCCGGGCTCTTGACGGCGGGCTCGCAGGCGGTGGTACTGCACACGGGGTTGACCTGAGGCACCATAGTGGTCGGCGAGGAGGCCCGCCAGAACAGTGTAAGAGCCCAGCTGGTCGGGCGGCACGTTCTGCAGCAGCTCGGTGGCGCGGCCCCTCAGTTTTGCAACGAGCATCCATGCCTTCATTTGCTCGTCCCAGCCTCTCGCCGCCGCAATACCGTCCAGCTGGATGCGGTAAGCATCCCACGAGATGGTGCCGTCAAATGTGGGCAATTCCACAACGTCCAACGAACACTGCGGCGAGGACGCACCCGCGCCGAGCACGCCATTGGCGGCCACGACCGCAGGCCCAGCGACGGCAGAGCCGTAAACAGCGGCGGCGGGGACGCCCAAAGGCACCTGACCTGTGCTCGGCTCGGCTGGCACCAGGCGACGGAGTTCGCGCCGGAGAGCTTCCATCTCCCCAGCCTGGGCAGTCAGACGGGCCTCCCATGCGTCCATCCGTTGGGTGACTGTATCCAGGAGGCGCTCAACACCGGCGTCCGGCTGCTGCGAAGAGCCGAGCCCCTCCGAGCGCCTAGGTCTAGCGGCGCCGGCCGCCGCGTAGTCGGCGCTATCGGCTGGTGGTGGTCTCCTGTCGTCTGGCACGTCGGGTGCTTGATTCTGGGAGCGGGTGAGCGGCATGATCCCACCGCTGCCACCAAAATTTTACGGTGTGGGATGCCACGGGGTGGCCACGGGCCCGCCCAGAGAAATATAGCAGCAGTACGGAGGAGAGCCGGCGAAGCACGACCGGCTCTGTTGTAAAGGGGCTCATGCCGAACAAGGGTCATGCCTGTGGAACAAGGGTTTTCTAGTTGCTGTGGTACCCTGTGTCCTGACTTCATCCCTTCCTGACATGGACAAAAAAAATCATGCAGACACGGAGGACAAAAATACCCAAATCCATTTAGTAACAACCGGATGAATGGTTAAATACTATGCTATGAGCAATCATAGTATTAATCAGTCCCGAAATGAAGTCGGTAAACGAAAGAGTGCAGAGAAAGGAGAGAGATTTCGGGAACCAAAAAGTATTCCAAGGAGTTTATTTTCCGAACCCTTGCTGTATAAGGAACATGAGTCTAGCTTGTTTTATATGGCACACTGTATGCTTATGAATCATGTGTAGATTTGTCCCGGCCTAAATCTTGCATTCATTCTGAAACTGGCAAGAAATTACACTGGCACAATTCTTTTTCCTCAACTTCTCTTTCTGCAAATCATGTAGCTGAAAGTTCTCAGAATAATTTTCAAACAGCAGCATAGCAGGAAATGCAGAGATTCCAAAATACACATTCCGCAATAAAATAATTGCGGGCAAGTTTTAAAAAAATGCAACCGGCTTAAACTTCAGGGCCACACTCTGAACCTGTGGAAATAGCCTATGTATATCATCATACCAATCCCAGCTCACTGTGGTCAAGGTAGAATCGAGCTGGGAACTCGCACATCAGCCCCAGGAGCTCACTGCCTCTGCACAGGCAAATAAAGAAAGGAGGCAAGAAAGAAGGACACTGCAGATCAAAGTAATGCTACAACGGCAGTTAGTTTACACAGATAAATTCAAGAACCTCACTCCCATAATGAGTAAAACAAGTGAAGGCTCCTGCAGCAGCAGAAAAACAAAAATAACGACATTGTCAGCTACTGTTAAACACACACATGAACATCTAGAGCATTCACAAGACAACTATTCAGCAACAAACAAAAACAGTGCAGTGGATCCATCGATGCAATAAGTGCCGTATATGTTGCTTGCACGGAACTGCAATGGAAAGTGGTTAGAGTAGCAGCTGCCTTGTTGCTTGACGGCCACGTGAGGCCCATGCAGCGGCCACTAGCTCTCCTAGCACTGTCTGCAATTAATGGATGCATTACTTTTTTCTTCCTCGAATGCATTTGAGCATGCAGAGAATATTTTGAGAAACTGTGGTAGAGATAGGCATTCCAAATATTAAATCTAGGTGTTTAAACAAGCTCAAGGAATTATACCAATGCAGTTATTTTGTTTGTAAAATCACAAATATTTCCACGGACCTCGAATCTGATGCCAGCTGAGTCCTAATAACGTCGTCTGTGCATGGAAGATGAGTTACTTGGCAGTGTCAGGCCTGAACGAGTAAACACAATGATTGCATTACATACGTGTCCTGTGCACAAACTTTACTGCAATCTACAGAAGGTTGGTGCCACTACGAGGTACGCCAGTTTTATCTCACAATGAGCCAACTTATATTTAAACTCTGGCTCCCCGCTGGCCAGCAACCCCTTCTTTCGCCTCGCGGCAGTGTAACAAAAAAGTTGATTTCTTGCACTGCACAACCGCGTGAAAAATAAGAAACACGAGTGGCCCGCACAGGTAAGTGCCACGTACCAACCGCGAAGCCCGACGTTTTCATAGCGCAAGTCGCGTGCCCCTTTGCTGAAGCTGCGAGGAAGGCAATGAAATCCCGCAGTCAGCGGATTTACGCTGGCACGCGCAGAAATAACGGCTGCGACAAAAATTTATAAAGAGGTCAAGCGCGAAGGAGAGGAATCTTGAAAAAGACAAAGCTTTCGTTAACGCCACCGGCTATCGATCGGCGCACAGTAGCAAACATGTAACAGTTGCAAAGAAACGACCTCATCGTCCCCACTCTGCGGTCTCTTCGCGCACCTTCACCCGGAGGCTGTCGCGAAATTGTTACATCAGAAGCCGCCGCATTAATAATTGAGACCATCGCACACTTGCGCCATCGTGCAGCAGCTCTGCCAACAAGTTGCAGGGCGATGAGGCAGCGACGAAGAACAATATCCAGATTTGGCGGACAAGTACGAAAACAACAACGCTTGTGCTCAACGAAGTACTATCACAGCACTCCCCTCAGTCTGGAGAAGGCTGAAGGACTGCGTAAACCATGAAGTAAAGCAAAATTCGCCGAGCTAGCATAGCGTCAACAAACCAGGCGCGGCGCTGGCTCGTACACCGGTTGCCTGAAACGCGCGCCATCCTCGACCTCAGTATTATTTGCTCGTCTGGACTTGAGAGGTTTGAGAGTTATTTGACGCAAAAACACAAACCCGAAAAACTCTCTCGTCGCATCTGGCAGCCAAAAAACACATCCTTCTCCGTATGCTTTCCACCTCTGCTCTAGGCGCGCATGCGCAGTTTTGCAGAGTCTGTTCTCCCGATGTTCAGGTCGCGGCTTGCAGCATGATTCCGCCCGGCGGAATCCTCCCCCTCGCGAGCGCCGGCTCGAGACGCGACCGACGCTTCGCCGGCAGCGCTTTCTCGGCTGCAAACTTGGAACGGCCGCGCTCCTCCCGTCCATTCGTGAGATTCTAACAGTGATCAGTCCCGTGACCTGATTGGAGGGCTTGAACGCCGGGCTGCTCCAACGCTCACAAGAGACTATATTCAATTCATTACAATTCGTTTATTTTCCAGAGCGGTACAAACACAAAATCTTAGTGGTCCTCTGGACTAAAAGGTGCACTAAGCAACTTGACGACAGCCCAGGGGCCACCTTACAAGACAGCACTCGAGGCAGATTATCAACAAAAGAAAGAAACCGCACTCATCAAAAGTGACATTGAAACTATATACGCAATAAAGCGGGCCTCAAAAGCGTATATACAGACGCAACAAACACTGAGACAATAAAAAAGAAAAAATTATTTGATGATATGGAAGCACACGGTCAAAGAACAATTAGTTTAAAACTAAGGCAAGATGCATCAAATCATGGTGACACGTAAGAGTTCAGTTGAGGTTACAGAAATAATCTTTAAATTCTTTCTTAGATAGAAAACACTGCTTCGGATAACTGTTTAGAAGTGATGGAAAGTTGTGGTTTATTGACTGAAACTTGTTTTGGGTGCGGAAATAAGGATCTAGCCAGTGTGGGGGGTTTGTAGTGAATACATCTATTGTTCGCTGTTGTAATGTTGCAACAGTTTTGAGAAAATTTGCTGATTGAACGGAAGAGATTGGCTCATTGGTTCATTGGGGTTTAACGTCCCAAAGCGACTCAGGCTATGAGGGACGCCGTAGTGAAGGGCTCCGGAAATTTCGACCACCTGGGGTTCTTTAACATAGATTGACAATGTACAGTACACGGGCCTCTGGAATTTCGCCTCCATCGAAATTAGACCGCAGCGGCCGGGATCGAACCTGAGTCTTTCGGGTCAGCATCCGAGCGCCATAACCACTGAGCCACCGCGGCGGCTTTTCAACGGAGAACAAATAAAGCCGATTAAAGAGTTGATACTCATAACTGTGCAGGACACGAATGATCCCGTACTTCGAAAACAGGTTGTTTGTAGATGTGTGCATTCCAACATTTGCCACATAGCGCAAGACCTTCTTCTGGAGCAAATTAATTTCATCCGTATTTGATTTTGTTGTTGTGCGCCGGACAAGACTGCAATATTTTATGTGGGGTGTAAATAACGCTTGGTACAACTGGAGTTTAACTCTTTCGAGAATGAGGTTTCTGCAGGAGGACAGAGAGCCTGCAACAGTAGACAGCTTCTTGCAGTCGTGATTAATATGGTGATCCTAGTTTAGGTAATAATTAAAAGTAACGCCAAGAACCTCATGCTCATCTACTATTGTTATATCTTTATTTTTATAATTGATCTTAATTTGCGGTGTGAAAACTTTATTTCTTCGTCTAAATAGTAAAACATTAGTCTTAGTGGTACTGATTATTATGCAGTTAGACTGGGACCACCCTGATAGTGATTCAATCGTTCGGTTTCACCGCAGAGCTATATCGTTTGGATCTTCGCGTTTAAAAAGAATGTTACTGTCATCAGCATATATAAACCATTTATCTGACTGATTAATAAGAACTATATCATTAGTATATAGATCAAATAGTAGCAGGCCTAAAACATTACTTTGCGGTCCTTCGGTTTGGGGCCCCAGAAACACTTGGCAATAAGTAGCTTACACCAGGCTCAAACTACATAAATGATTGGGGTAGGATAAAAGCATTACGTACGGTTAAGAGCAGATCTCTATGCAACCAGGTCTTTATCCAACAAACAGCCATCATACCCGTCAACCCGGCTGTGTATACGATGCAAATTCCAACCCGAAACTGCAGCGCCCATTAGTGGCATCTGTAAGTCAGTTCACCTCCCTAACGTTGCACGTCATAACTTCATTTCCAGTGCCATTTTTTCTAATATTAGTGAGAATCAACCCAGTGCCCAGGTGACAAGTGAAAAACTTGCGGTGACTCGGCTCAGGCCTGACATCATTCTTGAGCTGCCTCACTACACGCACAATTTAGGTGTGGCAGTCTCCTGGGACTACGACACCGAGACATTGGAGCGCATGTGCAAGCACAAGCGAGAGAAGTATAGGACTCTTCCAGAAGTTGTAGCCGGACACAAGCGCTGCAAGGTGCTTGTTCTCTCGTTTAGAGCACGTGGGCTACTTTGTGCTGGTACTAGGAGGGCAGCAAAAGAAATTGGGTTTCTTCTCTCTTTTCTTCCCTCGTAGTCACCTAACTTTTGTTTGTATGAATGATAGTATGAATGGATAAAGCACCTTCTTCACCCACTTTTTAAATGGCATTAGAAGTGAGTTGAAAATTCAGAGTGCCACACCTTACCATACACATTTTTCAGGGCTGGAGGGCGCGCGTGTGCGGTAAACAGGGGCAAAATGGGTCTAAAAGTTGCAAGGGGGAATGCATTCCTCACTAATGCACAAAAAGAGCGCCAGAAAAAGCAGGAAATAGGAAATGTGCAGCAAAAAGACGCCGAGCGCAGCCATTCGTGAAGCGGACGAAATGAAAACGTCCTAGCGCCAATTTCAAATGCCGAATGGAAATTTGCTATTTTGCAAGGTTGGGGCGCACCACAGCGCTGAAAAGAGGGAAATTATATTAAAGAGTGTTAGGGGCATGACATGTTCTTATATTGTGCAGACAGCATGGCTCCCAAGAAAATTACATGAGCGGGAAGGCACAAAAGGAGGCTGAAAGCAGGTTAAAATGCATTAAAATGTGCATTTATTATGGCATTATGCCATTATAGAATTGGCGCCACTCTTGGGGCGAAAGTCCCTCACCTGAACAAAGCTAAAGAGCAAACCTACCCAGGCACCGACGGGCGGGTTGAGCTAGGACAAGGCGAAAACCGGGAACCGCTATGGACCCGATGTATATCCAGGTAGCCGGGAGTTTAATATACAGTTCTGTGTACAGCCTTAATATGCCCTAAACGACCGCAGCGGGGGCAGCCCAATGCGTTCTTTAGGCTCCAATTTTTTGGTGTTAAATTTTTTTTCAACCTGCACCATTGAGGTCAGTGCTAATGAATCATTAATGAGAGACATTGTGCACAGCAAAAGCAGAACGCAATTCTTGAACAAACAAAGGTATGGCGCCTAGAAAACTAAACCACCTACTGGGCCTATAGCACCAGGGGCAAAACAGCCTTAGAAAAGCAACAATCCGCAAAACTGTGCATCAGGAGCACCCGATAGCACACTTGCACGAAAAAAAAAACATACCAGTAAAGCCTGGTTTAAGAGGCACCTTACTATTGCACTGTTTAATTATTGTATTGTAGCACCGGGCGGCCTTGGCATTTAGCACTCAGTGGACAGGCAGCTTCGGCTGCACCGAATTACCACTAGCTGCAAGACCAACCAGTGGCCTATCAGCCAGCTAAAAGCTGCTGTCATCCAGGGACAGAAACCACACACATAAAAGGAGAGGCTATAAAAACCCAAGGCCGCCCAATGCTTACCAAGGAATAATTAAGGGGAGTTTGAAAAAAAACGGGAAAAAATTATTAATTCAAAACTTTATTTTAATGAAGAATGTTCTGTGCAGTGAAACATTGCACACTACACACCAGCGATCGGGACGGCACGGCCCTTGAAAAATTGCCAGCAGATCCAAGCATGGGAACTTCTAGCTCACTGTTAATAAATGCACCAAATCGTCCCAAAGAGGGCAAGGTCATCATTGAATTCCTCAAAACCTGTAGCAGGGAATTTCGAACAACTCTGCGCCTGTTTAGCAAGAGGGGGCCGTGCAGCGTCCCGCGCTGGTTAAGGGGAAATTACCATAAAGAAACATGTATGTGTTCGCCCCAGAAGGTATGCATATGTCTTATTCACATCGCGGCGGCTCCAAGTAGTAGCGGTGTACCAGCGAAGGATCAAGGGGCGGGAATCCAAAAGGCCTAGGCGTCCATTAGCATAGGCGTGGCCGCGAAACTCCCAGTCTGGCCGCAGAAACGCTTCCGAGGCAGCGGCAGCAGCACAGACCGACGGCGCCAAGAAGAATGAGCGGAAACACGTTCAGACTCCGGTTTTTGAAGGCCTGCAAGGACAGATAGACAAGAGTCCCCCCAAAACACACACACCGCCAGCAGCACCACGCTCCCGGCATGTGCGCATGACGCAACAATGATACGTATACGATGAGAGGATGGCGAAACATGTCGGTATGCAGTGTTTATGATGCGATGATGCAATGTTTAAGAGAATGTATAAAACGACAGTGCATACGGAACTCAGATCGAGTACGCTACTTCAGGTTGGAAATCTGGTTCTGACATATCCTCATCAAATCACTTCAATTTCTTCGTTAAAATTTATTTTTATTTATTTATTTCCTTGATTATGACCACATCACTGTATAACATCCCTGAAATATCCCTTAGATACCTACTCTTGCTGCTAGTCGCCAATTTTTTCGCCTATGCTTATTTCCTACAGTATGATTTTTACACTCCCTGTGTTTCCTTAACTAATTATTCGAGCATCATGTGTTTGCACGCGCACAAATTATCGCCATGAAGTAGGCGTGCTTTGACGTCGTACGAAGGCCTGATTTTAGCCATTCACGCTAAAGATTTCGCTAGACTGGAAGCACCTTCCTGGCCCTACAGCAGATATTCAAGCTCACCACCGGTTCTGCGTCGCGCTATCTAACCCTGTATAACCAGGACCTTGTTTTCACAGGCGTTGTATCATATGATATTGCAGCAAGTTTCTATCGCTGCACAGTAAATTCTCTCGTAAAGTTCTAGTGCTATTGTATAGCAATAGTTTTAATATCAATGCCATTTTTTTATCGCATGAGAAGTTTTTCCCTGTCCTCGGTAACTCCTCATGGCTTTGAGGATTAGTACAATAAAAGAAAATAAAATGAAAAGATTTGCTTTGTAGCCCTTGCCCTCGTCGTTGATTTCTGAGCACAAGCCAAACTCCTTGAGCGCATTAACAAAATTGCAAGCGTTGTTAGTAAGCATGGCTACAATTTTCTCAGGAAAAATGCCGAAGGTGTTTCTGATGTCTTTAAGCATTTCTACGACTTGGTCGTAAATGTGGCTCCCAGCAAACCTTCTGCAGGCCAGTGCACCTGACTGCCGCAAGAGAGAGTTGGGATCGATCTAAGAAAACAAATCCCACCACGATTGTTCCCCATGAGTTACCGCGCTTTCTCGAAACGTTTTGTTTTGAATGCAAACCGTGGCTTACCCAGTGAACTGTAACCCCAGTGGAGTTTCGGAGATCTGTCAAACAGGTATCAGCTATTGTCGCCACGCAGTCTTGCGCAGACAGCTTCAAGCACACGTCGGTTAACCTCTGTCCTATTCTTAATCAATTCCCCCCCATAAGGGGCGTTCACTCGTGTCCAAAATCAGGCGAGCGAAGCGGATCCGGCCAGATTAGGCCACTTTTGACGCCGACGAAGGCGGAATGAAGCGCGGCGAGGGCGATCGGTGCGGAACCGATTTTTTCCGCCGGAAAAATTCCGCGGCGACAAACATGGCGGCGTCCTTCGAAGCAAGACCCCTCGCCTCGGATTGAATTCTTTGTTGTTGCTGCCTTTTTCAGCGCGTTCACTGGCCGTAAATGGGACACTGGTCCATCGCTTCATCTCACCGCACCTATAAGAAAACGTATAGGTGATAAATTTGTTTTTTTTTCTTTTTAGTTTAGAGTGACGATTTACCCGCTACTAGGCTTAAGAGGAGCGCTGGTTTTGTTGACAGTACTTGTTCCCGTCCCGACAAGCAGACGGCGCCACAAGGCTGGGCTTTTCGATGCGAGACTGCATACGCTGAAATAAAAATGGGAATGTACCGGCGCTTAACGTACTTACGTGCGCATACAGTTATGGTGCATAGACAGCGCCAATTTATGCTCTTTTCTAACCATATCTGTGTATGCCTTGAGAGGTGTTGTGGTTGCCAGGAAGTGTATGGAAAAGCGAGGAACAGCAACGGCGCGGCGGTTCCGCCTCGCCCGGGCGTGTACAGATCAGAAGAGGCCCTAGTTTTTTCAGCGAGGCGAATCCGCTCCGCTCGCCGGATTTTTGAACAAGTGTGAATGCGCATAAGGCGCATTTGATTCCGCATAAAATCGCGCTGATGTGTCATCGACTAGGCCGACTATTTTCGTTCTTCGTTCTAGTCGCAGCTTGTGATACAGCCCTAACTGCGAAGACGAAAACCAGAGTTTTTTGTTACCGTTCAAAACATAATGCCTGTTTTCCTTTAACTTTTGTACAAAACTAGTGTTTATCATTCAAGAATAAATTGTGTGGCTTAGATGCAAGACAAAGCACTAACACATTTAGACAAATGTAGCTTTAACGGAAGAGTTTGTGTAGAAAAGTTTTGCGTTTCCGAGTTTCTGCGGCGTTAACAAGTTATTTCGCGCAGTTTCCGGAAGTAGAGATCATCTCCTTCGGTTCTTGGTGTTTTTGAGTATCGGGTCTCGTTAAAATGCACGGTGCACAATAATTTCAATCTAGCTGTTGATTCTTGTGCTTTTATTTTTACAAAGCGGGACCTGGTCCAGATACACAAAAAGCATCGAAGGATAGTATGAAAGATACCGGTATCTTCGATTCAGGTATTTTATAAGATAATTCGCAGAGGTAGTGATTATTCGTAAAAAAAATAATCGATTCGTATCGGAATCTGATTTTTTAATACTTGATTGAGTTTTAGCAACACTATTCGTATTCTATTCGTCACCAACCCTGCAGTATTCGTATTCGGCTTGGTTTTGTAAAAGTACTATTCGGAAACCTCCAACAGTACCAAAATGCGCATAGGAACCACTCTCGCAAATCGCACAGAATGATCGGGTTCCTCGAGCGCCGATCCTCCATCGAGTGTTTAGTGGCTGTCCTGCAGTACGGCGCCTCTTTCGGTAGAATTCACAGTACGCACAAAAAATTTTCGTCCTCTCAACCCGCCCGTGACTCAATGAAAAGGCCGAAACTCACTCCTTCAGAGCCACGCCTCAGCGCTCTACACTCAACGGCAGTGAATTTTGCCGCTAATTCGATACCTATTGCTCATACATCCCGCTACGGTGGCTGAGTGGCTTCGGCGTTCGGCCGCTGAGCAAGAATTCACGAGGTCGATTGGAGGTCATGGTGACCGTTTCGCGTTAGAGGCAATGACGAAAAACCCCCGTGTGCTCCTCGATGTCAGAGATTGGTAAAAATCTAAGGTGTTGGAAAATAATCCGGCTTCTGTGACTGCTCAGGCACAGCATCGAAACTGTAAACACCCTGCACCACGCAACCTTATACCTCTCGCTAACTCAACTCTGCATTTAAAGCAATAAATCTTGGCGCAACCCGCAATGCTTTTAGCACCATCTCGACGAAGTAGGTCGCCTGTTGGTGGGCGCCAGTCTCATGCCACGCTAACCGTGGAAGAGGGCGGGCCAGACTCGCATGAAATCGGAAGCGATCTTCCGTAGATCAAGTCCTTCTGTGAAGGCGGCCCGACTGTAACACGACCCTGAATAACTACCGCGGTCGTACTATGCGCTGGATGGGAGCGCCGCGAACAATGGGAAAGAGCAGCCATCGGAAAAAAAACAAGCGCTCATTGGCAGCGTGCAGGTCACGTGATCGCGCCTGGAGACAAGTCACCAGAGGGAGGAGGACGTCAGTCTATCGTAGTAGCGCTGCAAAGCCACACGTGCTGTCAAGCGAGGCAAGTTGTTCCAGTCGCATCTCCGCCCTCGACGACTGCGCACGGTGGTCTTCAAGCCTGCAACATCAGAAAAGCCGGCAGTACATGCAAAGAGTAAGTTGTTCCGCTCTGTCTTGCTCCTGTGTATGCTAAGAGGTCAAGTTAATGATATGCCGCACTGCTGGCTCCTACCCTTAGAACAGCGAAGTGCAGAGATGGCTAAATACCGCGCTTATTTTACTCAGTTGCCTCCGCTCACTTCACTGCTACTGCTCCTGCAGCGCTACACTTTTTAAAAATTTGCTGACCTCTAAGCGGCAGCTCGGCAACGAAGCGGCAAGATGGAAAAGGGGGAATTGTATTGTTCGGCGCGGGTTTTAATTTTATTGCGGGAAAAAACTGGCTTCATGATACTGGAAGCGTGTATCCGCCGATTTTTTCCCACTGTGTTGCTTCAATTACGTCTTTACTTGCATCTTCATCCTTGGTGTCATTGATAGGCTATGCATGTTTTTCTCTGCAGGAGCAGGCACAGTAATTGGTCGCAGTGCTAACAAACAAGTGAGCACCACATAGTGCCTACGATGAAGAGAATTTATAATTTCGTTGCATACCGGAGTTTATTTGAGAGATTATAAGGTTCGTTCCGGGATAATATCGTATGCTATGGTGTGACATGGTATGGCATGCATGGTGGCAGCCAACAGTCATCAAAGCAAAGAGCATAGGGGTTTTCTTGTTTAATTTGTGGTGTTGGTTACTTGGAAATTATGTGTTGTTGTTTTATGTCTTAAAGATAATAACAAAGTAGAAGAAATCCTCCTTCCGCCGGTGAGATCCGAACCCACGTCTTCTGAATTTCACGTCTGGTGCTCTACCAGCTGAGCTGAGGTGACCGCTGTTTAATCTGCTTCGGCTCCCGTGAACTGCCTTGCAGTCCGCTTTTTAAATGTCTTGTTTAGCACTCCCGGGGCAAAGCCCTAGTATTTCCGCCAGGAAGGATGTCAGACGCAAGCGTGGACCCAGATATGATTCGACGTGCTCGTCGCGCCGAGCAGCCGAGGCAGTGCTGGCAGCGACAGCACGAGGCTAGAGAACGAAGGACCAGCGCCAGATACCGCAGCTCAGCGAGCTCGACTAGTGCAACAGCCGCGTGTTCTTCGCCAGAGCCAACGAGAAGCATTATTTTGAAAAGCTTTCATGGAAAATCTTCCCTGCTTACGCACGTTGGAAAGCTCGCATAAGATTGTATGATCGTCCGTTTAATTTTTTTGTATCGGTTTTGTAGTGTCTTGTACGGGGCGGGGGTTGTCTTCTGACTTCTACAGTTTTAACTCCAGGAGTCAGAGCGCCGTAACGCAGCACCACTGCAAGATCTTAGCGGTTTAATACGATTATTCGTTTTTTATGAATGTCCCCGAAGGGCGGAAATGTGTCAATCGACCCAATCGTTAACAGAAAGGCGCTTCGGCCACGCTATGGGAGCCTTATTCACACGGGTGTTGTGAGCATAAGTGCGATGAGGATGTTTGGCGAAACTTGCCTCGGTGTGTGCGAGGTTAAAAATCGCTGTAAAACTTATTCAGACCCATGAAGAGATGTCAGTTCTAAACAATCCGACTGTACAGTAATATCGCTTACTATAACCGAAAATTCCCTCACTTAGACCAAATCTTCGCTCATTTGCAAACTTTTTCCTCAAGTAATTCGTAGAACCCAAGAATGTTCCCGGCATTAAGAAGCCAAACGTGTTGGAACTGGTCAAGTACAACTCTCTGTGGGTCTTCTGGCTTTCTTTAGTGTGCTTCATCGCCTATTTCAAGCTGCAGTCACCACCTATGGCTACGAGTTAAAGAATAAAACTGCAAAGAATCTAGTTCCAAGCTTATTCCATCAGAACATACTTGTTAATGAATGCAAACAAAATAAGCACGTAAATGAACTACATTAACACATTAAGGCGCTTTGTACTCAATTTTGTGCATTACGAACTCTGCTTTTTTCCAGAGTACGCTCTAGCTAGCACTAATTTCTTTGTTTCAGAGGAGTTAACTATCCTTCACCTTGGAAAAGGGTGCTTTGGTAACTAGCGATCTCGGTAAGAAAGGTTTCGCAAAGCAGGAAGCTTTATGGTCCGCCTTCCACCAATATCTTGCCGAGAGATTCTGCCGCCAATGATGGCGATTATTTTTTCTGTCTTTCTTACGTGGTCTGCATCTTCCAAGCACAAGATCATGCGAAGTCCCTGATGGTGTAGATTTTGATATTTTTGTGCTTTAATGTTACTTCTCTAAACTTTTTGACAACTTCGCATTCGAGATACGGCATGAGATAGCACGATCCGGCTCTCATGCCGTATCTCGAACGCACAAGGAAATAAAAACGCACAAAATAAACAGTTTCACCGGATCGCTACTGTTGCGGCACCGGTCGGCAGTTTGGCGACATGAAGCACGCAAAACTGAAACGAGGCAAGAAACATGCCTGCAGATAATACCTGGATGAATAATACCCATAGGACGCTTGCTACTTCAGTGGAAAAATAACAATATTCGTTTCAGAGAGCCTGATCCTCCGGTTTACATAGGTGTTCAATCTAGTTTGATTTCTCAGCCTTTGCTGTCTAAAAAATAAAAGATCAACGCAGCTGCCACAGTCGCAAAAAAAATATAGTCGATTTGCAGAGTTAGGTCATATGCGAATTAGGGGAGTTAGGACCGCGGTCTTCACTTCATTTCCGGTGTTCGGATTCTTTGTTCAGGAATGATACTCTACACTCCAAAAAAAAGAGTGTGATTCAGTCTTTATGGAGATAAACCACTTGCCGCTGAGCTAACACCTATAGGAGGGTAATATTACGCTATTTGTTCAACACTAACGATTTAGTCGACTACAAACAGTATAAACGTTGCACTCTCTCAAGTGTGAAGTTACACCTTGAAAGGCAGTGCAAGTTTACGCTGCCGAAGATTATAGTTTCACCTTTTCAGGAAGACTATGTTTTAGTCTACGACAGTGTAAACGTTACAATCTCTCTAGCGTAAAGTTACACCTTGAAAGGGAGTGTAAATTTAAGCTGCCCCAAACTATAGTTACATCTTTTCAGAAAGATTATGTTTTAGTCCACGACAAACAGCATAAACGTTACACTCTCTCTAGTGTAAAGTGATGTCTTGAAAGGCAGAGTTATTTTATGCTGCCCAAGATTATTTTACATCTACAGAAAGGCTACATTTTAGTCCAAAGGGGTTAACTACTTCTCCCGCATCAGCGTAAATTTATGCCATCAATACCAGTGCAACGTTAGGCTGTCTAGAAGTATTGATACAGTTTTTGATAACGAGTATGTTTTATTGCAGACAGCTGAACTTACTTCCACAGCAGCATAAAGCTATGCTGCTATGGGTTAATATTTCTCCCCAGAATGCAATGGCTGGCTCTCTAATCATGCAGAGTGGTGATGCAATGTGTACACAAGAAGCAGGCATGTATAATGTATAGTAGCGTGTTTTGGTTTAGGCACAGTGCAATAACAGAACAAGATTTTTCACAACTGAAAAGAAAACATACCACATATGGCCTTTATTTTAAATAAGGTTACAGCCAAACTGCTCACAAGTACACCTATTTCTTATACTGGAGGACCAGACAGCAGGAGAGACCTGGGCAGCAGATAAAAATACACACGCATTTAATACACTAGACAACACATAAAGAGGCATAGAAGGACGAGAGATTTTGTAATACAGTAACCTAAATGAACTCAAGTTTTTCAGTTACAAAATTCTTGAAACAATGTGTGCTCAAGTGTTTACATGAAGGCAAGAAAGAAATAAACCGGCGCAAAAAATTTAGATCTCACAATTCCTTGTTTCCTGAAAATGTAAGGCAGATAGGTCCATGTGCCACAACATTGTGCCAAATTAAGGTTCCATCACAAAATGGCATCAACCGCTATATGTAGGTGAAAACCATTTCATGCTCTGATGCTACTAGATGTGTGCACCAATAACTTATCTAGGTCTATATAATGTAGCAATGGCACTGCCTCGAGAAGAGCATTTTCCGATGCCTCCATATACCACAACCTCCTTGCAATAGGTACATAAAATTTAATTTAATCATTTTAGATGAAAGGTAAATCGGGGATTCCTGCATTGCAAATATAATATGATGTGTGAGCATGTGTGCCTTGAAGACGCAAAAGTGAGATGAGTTCCATCAGAGCATGCTACAGTCAGAAAGAACTGAAAAACAAAGCAGCAGATTCCTCTCAACAAAAGCCCTTCACCAACGGCACTGACCGCTTCTTCTGCTGTCACGGTTAGTCTGATTTAAGCCCTGGTTTTACCCGCTTCATCTGCCGCCCCATGGCGATGTCACACTAGCAGGTCTAAGCAGATTAACCAGAACACTGTGAGAATCGATCGAAGCCATTTTTTGGAGGGCATTCTTGAATGGGAATTTGCCGCCTCGTTCTCGGGTTATATCCAACTAGAGGCTGTAAAAAAGGAGGTTGGGACGAGCCAGATCACATGATAAATCAGCATCAAATGGCAATCAGGGGCCTTCTTTTGGTTCGCATGCCACACAAAAGAACATCTGCAAATGGCTGGGCCACCATCAGCAGTGAAATGACTGCACAAGGGGTTTTACCCCGTCGTAGTGCCACCACGTAGCTAGTTTATTTTGATGTTGCAGCGCTGTGTTACTTCAGTTTTGTACACCACAAAAAATCAACACTATAATGAATTTTTTGTAGTGCACTTTCTTTCTCAGTGAGCCCACACTTGGAAGTCCACCTCAACGAGGGTTAAGGCCTTCAGTTGATAATGCCTGCAATAACCTACAGTCCAATGTTAGTACAAACGTGGGTCTAAGCAATATGAAGCCGGGGGGGAGTTTTAGCAAATGTGATAGGTTGGGTGCACTCAATGAGGGCAGGCTATACAAAGCTACTGCTCTCACTTTTTATTTTTTGTAACTTCGACTGCAATATTCATTATTCTCTCTGGCACTTGCAGTCAGTCGCACTGGTCACTGTCACAACCAACGTACTATGTATCTCTTTACAGTTATGACTTTAGAGTAACAGTGCCAAAGCTTTGGTCGACCAGAAACGCAGGGTTTTTTCGGGGAAAAAATTTATGACCGGTACTCCGACTGAGCACAAATAAAAATTAAACGCAAATAATAACGTCAAGCGAAAGGAGCACAGTGGGAACACTGGTCACAGTCAGGAAAGCTAAATGTGAAAGAAGTCACAGTTCAGCCAAAACATCATCTCTCGACTCTGTCAATGATATGTCATTCCACGCCAAACATCCCAGAGTTCCAAGCCAAACATCCCAAACATCCGATTTGTTCAAAAAATACATGTAAAATTTTTATAATGTCTGAAATCTAAGCCAGATGCCGAAAAAATTTAATCATGAGTTGAGTGCAGTTTGAACAATTAGAAAGCGTGTGAAACCGGCATTGCTCTATGATCTACCGGAAATCCTCATATTTAAAAGATACATGACCAATGTTTTAATGAGATTTGCAAAGACTCTGGCTTTTGATATCATTCAGATCTTGTATTTATGAAAGGTATAATTATTTTTTAAATTTAAATAAAACGTAAAAATTCTACTATGACACTTAAAAAATACCAACTCCTTTTTGGAAATTTAGAAATAGCCATCTTGCTTCCCTAGATGTCTATTCCCCATAAAAAATGTTACAGCTCATGCAACTGAATGAGTCGAAGTCAAATAAATAGCTGAATTTGCAGAAAAGTGCGTTTGAAACCATGAAAACTCGTTCATTTCAATCTCAGGAGGTCCAAAAAAAATACTACCAGCGATGGCAAGTTTAGTAGAACAGTTTATTGCATTTCATTTCTGAAGCTTTAATCGAGGTGATTTTTGTTTAAAGAGAGAATAAAATTTTTGAAGTAGAGCTCGTCTGCCGTGAGCTGCGTCGTCATTGCGCCTCTTCAGCCCAGAGCACAGTACAGCTCTCAGAGCATTAGGCAATACAATCGGGAACGCTCATTTTAAATGTAAACCATATAGGTTATTCAAACTATCAGCCTAAGATTATTGGGTAGACGAACAGATAATCGTGGAAAAAGATTTTATTTGCGCTGCCGGGCACTCGCACCAGTGAGATTGTTATTCAGTGTGTGAATGCCACACTAAGTCACTGTTGTCAGAGACATGACAGAGATAACAGGCAATACTGCGGATGTAGTGTGTTCGCAAAACCATTTTGCTCCACCACATATCATCTGTTCTTCTCAAAGCCTCGCTGAGTGTTTGATCGAAAACAAAGCGGTATAAAATGAACTGGTATCACTGAAAACCACGCTAAAAGCAGTGAGGCGCTTAGTGTTCAGTACCTCTGGATAAAATTTTCAATGAGCGAGGACTACTTTTTAGGTACGGCCGGAGTATATGCGATTCGCCCTATGAGACGCATATCGTATCACCACATGTATTTTACTTCTCGAAGTCTCGATGAGCCGCAGCACAAAAATGTGGGAAAAGGTAAAACGAAGGGCAGGAGGCCGTCACTCAGGGTAATTGAGATTTGCAGCACGAAATATGCATGTGGTCACTGTGCTTGTGTGATGAACTACATTTTGGGCACGGATTTGAATTTTGCAAAAGGCGCCTTAGCTTTGGCAGCGTTGCCTGCTATGCAAGAAAAAGAGTATACAGAATTCACGGAGGAGGTTACTGCATGCCGGTGCCGTGGTCGCAGTATGTTTGACCACTCGAGAGCAAGGCAGCTCCACTCGATCGGACCGTGCCAGCGCCAGCGTATCTCGCGTTACCAGAAGCCGTGGTTAGGACTTCGTACCGTCACGTGCGCTCCAGGGCACAGGCTTTCCGTGATCTTATTCGGACATTAAAAGGACTGGCGTTACGATAGTGCCAGGTGATCGTTCCTTCCGCGTGGCTCAAGCGACACAGCACACTGAAAGCAATAGTTTTACTGCTCTTGGCTGCCTTATGACATAGCGGGTTCGTTTGAACTTTAACAGCGAAAACATACGCGCTTATCGCATACCACCCGCCGAATATCATGCGATACCTGCTTTCGCTTCACCCCCAAAATATGCACTATAGTGAGTGAAGGTAAACTGAATTGGTTATGTGGCCATAACTGTGTCATGACAGGAGCTGTGTTACTAAATGAAGCGTTAAGAGATGACGCAACTTTCAGCATGAAAGCTCGATTTTAAAAATGTTTTTCTCGCTCTGAACAAAAACCACCTGAATTAAAACTTCAGCAATTAAAGCAAATAAATTGTTCTACTGAATCCGCCATCATCAGTATATTAACTTGGACCTCAGGGTGAAATAAAAAGAGTTTACAAATGTTCCGAAACACACTTTTCTTCATTTTCAGTATTTTAATTCACTTCGACGCATTCAGTTTCATGAGCTGTAACAATTTTTGTGGGTAATAGAAATCTAGGTAGGCAAGAAGGCCCTTCTGAGAGGAAGTTGATATTTTTTGAAATGTCAAAATAGTACATTTTTAAATTTTATTTCAATTTAAAACTACTTATACCGTCCAAAATACACGATCTGAATCATATGAAAAACCAGAATATGTGCAAATATCATTAAATATTTTTGCGGTGCTTTCTAAAAATTTGGATTTTTGATCATTATTGAGCAGTGCCTGGTTTCACGTCTTTCTGAAATGTTCAAACTGACATCACCTCACAGGTGGTCGAAATTATTCCTGAGCCCTCCACTACGGCGCCTATTACTTCCTTTCTTCTTTCACTCCCTCCTTTATCCCTTCCCTTACGGCGCGGTTCAGGTGTCCAACGATATATGAGACAGATGCTGCGCCATTTCCTTTCCCCAAAAACCAATTATTATTATTATTATTATTATCACCTCACAAAATTTTGTTGGCAAAATTTTTGGCAGTCATGCTAATTAGAATATAATTTGTTCTCTTGGTATACTCTCTGGCTCTGTCTTGGCACATTAATGTTTGGATGGCAGCCAGAACGAATTTAGGACTGAGTAATTGAATTTTAATATTTCCTAATGCTTGATTCAAACTTCGGATCCAAATACTCAATTCAAACTCCTGACGTACACACCCAAAGGCTTGTTGCCACCGTTTTTCAAGTGAATAACAGTGTAGCAAAGCCTCTGCTATCCCTGCCAAAAATTAACTGTAGACACACGCATTTGCTAACCCGGCTGGCCATGATAACACTTGCATTTTGATGCTTGGTCATTGCTAGCTTACAAAAGCTTCACTTTTGGTGAGAGTGGCCTTGCTGTGTTTAGAATTACATAGACTTGATACAGGTAAACTTCAATCCATTGTAAGTGTCCCTATAACGCTTAAGTGGACATTTTCACAATCACAAAGACATAAAAAGGAGCAGAATTCAATATTCATAAACTGTGAATGACAGAACGCTAATAGTTTTTAATCTCTGTGTGCAGAATATTAGTTCACACTGCCATCAGTTCATATCATTCATAAGACCACAGTATTATGGGAGTACATTACAGTACCGCAACAATTACAGGGAATAAGTAACTGGTACTGCTACTGCAAACTTTCCATCAGCTGTTAGAAGCTGGAGATGCAAGACCATGCTCTAATGCTTATTCTGCTGACATGGCGACAACAGAAACAATAGTTTATCATTCACTTTGACCAAAGGGAAGCAGGACTGCTGGGTTGTGTAGTCCAATGAGCATTTCACAGAGGTATCTTCTGCAATAAATGTGCAAGCACAAGTCTTCACATACAAACACCTGAACATTGCTCATTTCAAAAGCAAAGTGTTGAATGTGTTAATGAGATCTTATATGTTCAGAAATCTCTAAGAAAGTTCTAAATCATGTACTCACTGAAGAAACGCCAGCTTTCGGAGCTTTTTGAAAGCGCAAAAAAGAGCGAGGGCCTGCAGCAGTGGTGGCAGTGACACTGCTTCTAGGGCGAGTAGTAAATCTAGCTGCTTGTAACCTGCATTAAATATGAACACGATGATGTAGGTCATCCCCTGAAAATTGCATACAATATTTTTATAACCATAAACATTTAACACAACCTAATGTAAAGAGGCCTGCTCACAGAACTTTACTGCACAGAAGTACTGTCTAGGAAGCCACAGCATTTTATTTCAAAGGCAGCATTGTAACATTTAGAATGACATCATAATATTGAACTAAAATAAATTACAGTGGCTCGACCGGAAGGGCGCGTCTATCTTTCCGGCAGCCCGTTACGCACTGGAAAGCCACCAGAAGCACTGCTGCTCTCTTTCATACTACAGCGCGGCAGCTGAGCCCACTAGGCATCACAGAGCACAGATAGGCAATAGTCTTTAATGAATGCTTTGGCCTGTTGGAAATGCGTTCCAACAGTGTACTTCATATCCTGGGCCACATTAAAGTGGAGTAGAAGACAGAGCCGGGATTCCAAGAACACTGCGAGCAAGTTGCAGCTGGGGTTGCAGCATTTATTGCCACAGCACGCTTGCATTTTTTTGCGTAAAGCGTAAGCCGCGCTAGCACCCAATGTCGTGAAGGTGCACAGCTTCAATTTTTCTAGTGTTAAACACTGCTTAGTGCACTTTTAATACACCAGAATTCAGTGCTTTCTTTATTTCCTTGATTTCTTGGGCGTATCATGTGTAGAGCACTGCATTTAAATTGAACTGCATGAGAAAAATTATGGTACAATCAGACATCTGATTCGACAATTACGCGAAAGCAGTTGGATTTACCCTCGATGATTACTTGGATGCTTTTACTCTAATGAACGTTTTTGCTACATGCTGAGGCATAACACACAACATAATAATTGCAGTGGAAGGAGTGATGCTAGTACTGCTTTGGCCGCAAAAGGTGCTAAATTTACCTAATTCCCCACATTTGAAAATAAAGAGTGTCTGCATCATCAGGCATAAATGTTAATATGCAGAGTGTTCACAATTTTGTTTTACAGACTTCTAGAAATATATCTGCACTCAGTGCTGAGTGGTGCATGCGTGTACTGTGTAATGTCCGTGCACGTTAAAGAACCCGAGGTGGTCGTAATTTCCAGAGCCTCCCACTACGGCGTCCCTCCTAGCCTGAGTCGCTTTGGAACGTCAAGCCCCATGAAGCATAAACCATAAGGTTCAAATAAAAGAAGAATGTTTCCGCTAGTAAAACTAACCGTACAAAACAAAGAACTTTTAACTTCACAGTACTTCACAAAAAATCCTGGATGATTGCAAGCGTACCTGACACCAAATAAACATGAGACGCAGTACTCATGTTTTCTCGCTTCCACGTTACGGCAGCGAGTACGGTCGATGCTCAATCAGTGCGCTGAAAGGGTCAGATATTTATAAGTTTAAAGGCATATATGTTATCTTTTCTGAAAGCTCGGTTATGAGCGATCAAACTGCCTAAATATTTCATTTTTAATTTTCTCAAATTATTTTACTTATTATGCACACATTATTCAGTAGGCCAACAGTGAATTTTGTTTTGCAAAAATGCTAACATTTGAGCAGAACAAAATTATAAACGATAACATAGCAGAGGCAGCATTTTTAAGCGCAGCTAAATTTCGCTAATTTGCCCTGACATAAGTATCTAGATATGAAAGACAAGATGCATTTAATATTCGTGTTAAATGTACAGGTGGGAAGGAATATGTCGGGCTTATTCCCGCCATTTTGAGGAAGTTTTCGCTTACTGGAAATAATTTCGAATATGACACAAGTATGAAACAAGGTCATTTTCATTTTTTTATCCACAAGTATATACCACATATCCTTCAAATTTGGATAAATAATAACCATCAAGGTGCTAAAAAAGTATACCGACTTTCATTGTTACATAATATTGGGAAGTGCAAGAAGTATTGCCCTCAATCTGGCATTTTTTTAATACAGTAGTGTTTTTCAAAAAACGAAGGAACAAACACCCCATCGCTAAATTTTCTTAAAACTCATGAAACAAGCCTCTAGAAGGAGGAAAAAAGTGTACGAATGAACGTGTTGCATTCTTTTGTTTCCAATGATGTTATCCAAGCTCAAAGTTGTAGTTTTTTCAGCACCACCCAGAGCGCCTAAATGAGGGCGTGGAAGCAGCAAACGCTCTCCACTGCTCTAAATTTTCCCCATATCCCAAGGCTGAGTCTTTTTCCATCAAGAGAGAGCATACCTATTACTTTTTGTGGACTGACAACAATCTGTAGCGTAAATAGAATTCAGTAGCACCGCTATCTATCGCTGAGTGTAGGTAAACAAAAGTTCTCAATGTAATTTTCTGACAGCACAGTCCACCTATAAGGTTGTCTTCCACTAAAAAAAGCCAACTACATAATATAAATAAACATCGAAGTATACAGCATCATTTCAAAGTCAATGTTTTTTAAAAAACATCCCAATATGTGCTTGCCACAGGAGATTTACAAATCCGCATTCTGTACAATAGGCATTTACCACAGGAATTTTGGAGGCTCTGTGATAAGCAAAAGCTTAAAGAACATTGTACATAATTTGAAACAATGCCTTCTGCAGCATAGCTATCAAGAATCTAGGATATACTAGCATAACCAATCAAAATAAATTTACAGCTGCTAAAAAAGACAGCAAAATGTATTTTAAATCAAACGCGAATTATAAAAGAAAATTAGCCACAGTATACCTGGAGTCAAACGACAAAGCGAGGGCCTGGGGACACACACAGCTTCATACGTGCACTGTGCAGTAATAGAATTACTTACAAAACTTATCTTTAGATGCATTCCTATGGGCCGCACTCCCAGTTGTTACCTGCACCCGACAATAACGGCTCTACCAAGTCTTGCTTAAGTCACAGATCAAAGCCTGTCCACAAAATGTATAAGGTATGCTTTCTCTTGATGGAAAAGTTCTGTGTTGGGATCTGGGGAAAATTTAGAGCAGCGGAGGGCGTGTTTACAGCTTCCGTCCCCTAATTTAGGCGCTCCAGCTGACGCTAAAAATTACAAGTTTGAGCTAGGATAACCTTGTTGGAAACAAAATAATGCAACATGTTCTTTCATACCTTTTTCTTCACCTCCTTTTAGAAACTTGTTTCCAGAGTTTTAAGAAGAATTAGAGATGAGGATTTTGTGCTGAGATTTTCGAAGAACACTATGTTAAGAAATGCCAAATTTAGGGCAATATTTCTTGCACTTCCCTCAATTATATAACCACGAAAGTCTGTACAACATTTTAACACATTAATGCTTATCTATTGTATAAATTTGAAGTAAACGTGCTTAATATTTGCGCAAAAAAATATTTTGAAAATGGTCTCCTTTTGAGACGTGTCGTTTTCGAAATATTTTCCTGCAAACAACTTTCTCAAAGTTCCAGAAGTAAGCCTGACATACTCCTTCTCACCTGTACATTTAGCATGCAAAATATGTCTATCATGGCTTTCACATCTAGATTCTTACGTCATCGCAAATTTGCGAAAATGAGCTGTGCTTGAAAACGCTTCCTCTCCCACGGCGTCGTTTAAAATGTTTTTATTCTGAAAAATTAGCACTTTCACAAAATGAAATTCACTGTTGGCCTACTGAATCAAGAAATCTTAAAATTTGATATATTGAGGCAGTTAGATCTCGCGTGGAATCACCCAGCTTCGTCTTGATAACTGCGGGAAATACGGGACGAGAAATATTCATCATTTTTTTCTCACAGCGCAACAAGAATGGGACACGAGACGAAACACAACACAAGCAAGCGCTGACTATCAACAAGTTTTTTACTGAAGAACGAAAGGCGTATATATACATTATCCGGGAGGGAATTAATTATCTGACTTCCCACGTGCCTTTGAGATCACTTTTGTCTTGATAAGTCTTTCATTGTCTGTATTCATCCGCATTTCGGTCAATAAAAAACACTTGATAGTCAACGCGTGTTTGTATTTGTCTTTAGTCGCGTGTCCCGTTCTTGTTGCGCTGTGAGCAAAAATAATGATTACTTCCCAACTCGCCCAAATTTCCACCTTGATGAACGGGACGCAAAAGACGGAGGCGCTCGTGTTCTCCATCTTTAGCGCTATTTTCAAGACGAACTCACGTCAACAAGCGCAACTTTCTACGCTTGTGCATGCACTGCTTGATGACTTACATGTATCGACGCAAAGTCAAGATGGAAGCACCTCTCCACTCTTCTCGCGTGATCGATCCGAACTCGCTGGTGGCCTCGCGGAGCCGCACACGCCAAATCCCTCTTCGCAGCAAACATCCTCAACCTAACACTTTCGCCACAGAGGGAAGAGTAGAAAAAGACACGATATGACTAGAAGCAGGTACAGGCAGCAGGCAAACGTCCGTGCAAACGCCTAATTGTGCCTGACATGAAGGAAAATTTTGCCCTACATCTTAACGTACCGCGGCTACATTTGCCGTGCAGGCCATGCCGCCGGCAAAGATTCCCTGCGGCTTCTGCTGCGGCTTCCAATGCCGCCGAAACCCAGCTTCTTCGGTCACGTGGCGAAAAAAAGAAAATGTTTTATTTTCTTCGCTACTTCTTTAGCAGTGCCCGCAGTTGTCCGCGCCCACGCGGCGAAAGAAAAAGAGAGGAGAATGAAACGCTGTACAGGCGAGATTGCCGGGTTGTTTCCAAGGCCACGTCGGCCCGTCGTCGCTCTCTCCGCGCAGGCTTTGCTCAGGGGCAGAAAGGAAGGACGCCAAATGTGCCTCCTTTTTTAGTGTGTGTGATTTAGGAACTTCCGCCAGCTGCTGAACACGGGCTCGTGGCTGCCATCGCTTCAGATGTCATGACATTTATAATGCCGGGAAGGCTAACTTTGTAAAATTGTCCCTAATTCGAGTAGTTCATATTAACGGGAGTCGTATTAACGAGACACAACTTGTTTTCTTCAGATGTTTCTGATGACTTGTATTTTTCAGGTAAACGCAGCTTTAGTGAAACCACGTGGCTGGCTAAACCACGCTTACGTGTTTCGAGGGGACTAAAGCAGCTCCGGTCATAATTTTTTCTTTTCTTTTTTGGGGGGCTTTAATGGTCAGTGTGCGTGTGCTGTATGGCTGAAAAAGTAAAAACACTTGCTTGCAAGCCCCCTTCAAACCCAAATACTGGTACCGAGGTTGCTCGGAAAGAAAAGGTTGCACTTACGCTGCGCAACACCCACAGGGCAAGAATAGGCAGTCCGCGTTTGTTTTGAGACACAGGCGTTGGCATAGTCCCGAGAGAATTTTCAGCCTGAGGGTCACACGGCTAAGCATGTGGATGCGCCTCAAACAGGGCTGTCAAATGGGTCCGAGCTCTAAATGCCAAAGAAAGTGAAAAAGTAGCCGAAATATAGCCAAATGGGAAAACACGTATCAGACAAATAGCCCAAAAGGATTTTCTATTGACGAGCACAACAAAATAATCACGAGCAGGAGGGCTCTCCACAACTGGTTCGTAGCGCTTCTAGTGCTCACTTTGTATTTCCGTTTTGTTCTCAAAATCGCACTCTCCATCATTCTCTTCATTTCGATGCTTAAAGCGGACCTTTTCGGTCCCAGCGCTTCGCCGCTGCGATGGGCTTGCCTCCTCTATGAATTAATCACTCTTCCTCCGACCCCTACGTTTCATTCCTTCAAACTTTGCCTCTGTGCAACGGTGCGCTGTTTATGTTTTTTTTTAAATTGAGCGACGCTGGTGGCTCGGTATTACTTCTAGGAAAGCACCGGCTCGATGTCATATCAGGAATTACAGTGAAAGAAAATTTCAGCCACAATTTCATTCTTATTGCAAAACGCATGTATAATCCCTCCCCCCCCACCCTTGAAGCACATATGTCCAGAACATACATGCACAAAAGGAACATGGACCTGAAAACGAGAAACAGGTAAAACGCTATTACAACAACTGCAGTTCAATTGCAAAGCCATAGGGGGCCCGAGGTTCTAAAGCAAATAACGCAACGCTTATATACACTGATCACATGGGCGAGTGAAACTGCGTGGAAGCTAGTTAGATTTCAAGTACTTTCTAACTAGCTCGAGTTTAACTTAGTTTTTCAGTTTATTTCGCATAATAGCCTGCCGTAAACCTGAATAATATAACACTGCTTAGGATATCGGCCACCGTTCTGTGCTTCGTGACAAAAGTAGCAAATAGATTTTTTTGGTGTAATTGCGCTCATTTCAGTAAATGAAGTTCGGCTCGATATTCGAATTCTATTATATAGATGTCATTCGATGAAACAATGTCCATGGTACACTTCTGGAAGTTACAGACACCGCAAAGCCACAGTCGGAACTGACTTTTAACGCTCCACCACGGAAGAACTGCAAATATGCGCTATTAACAGCTTCAGCTTTACACCATTACCCTACAATGTTCACAGCGCGCTCCGGCCAGTAAAGTGAGCGGCGCCAGGTAATGGCCTAAATATTGCCATTTTCGGACATTACTATATAGCTGCGAAATAAAAATAGGTGTATAAGAGTGCTCATCATTTTTAGTGCCCTGAAATATAGAATTTAAAATAGCACCACGTGACGGCCTGGCTCATCATTGCTAAAAACGGTTTCTGATTTATTTTTATGTGAAACTAGTTATCGCCCAGCATATTACAGAGGGCGCCAGGAAGATGGTTGCGTGTGCCGACGTTCGGAGAGATGCCGCTGCGTTAAAATTGATTCTATGCTATTTGATGGCTTGTGCTTCAGCTGAAAGAACGCACGTGAGCATTCTAAAACTGGTGTTTAAAACGCTATTTGAAATACAAAAACATCGGCCTGAAATTTTACGCAGTTAAAAAATGCACCCGCGGGCTCGCACGTAATAACACTGGCATTACTGGAAACGGTCCGTGCTTGTTTGAACATGATATATAATGGTGCCTATGAATCCCGTCTCGATTTCGGCTGCCTTGCTTCAGAAGAGTGCGCCAATAATACATTGGACGAACCACAAAGCGTTCTTAGAGTGAAGGTTTGACGCAGCTGTGCTAAAAAAAAAGAAATGCCTGGCTGTACTAAATAGCGGCATGTCATTGTGCAGAACCTGCAAGTATGCATAGCGGATGCTATATGTTTGGTAAAGGTGTCTAGATTGCCGCGTTATTTAAAACACCAAAACATCTTTGTTTTCCACAATTTAATTTGAAGCCTTTTCGTTAACGTCGAAGTTTTTGATCGATGTATTGGCAAGATTTGTTTCCAGCTCTGGAAATAACCTGAGAATGCCTGTCAGTACTCTCCAGCTCCTTCATTCATATTCTCCTAGCGATTTCACGCCTGTGGTACGGACCTGCGGCCGTGTATTCCGTGACAACCATTCTACAGTTCCCGGCCAGTTGATAATAAGTTTTACTCTCTTCTAGTTTTGCTGAGAACCTTCTGTGTTGAGTGCTTATACGGGCGTTCAATCATGGGCCATTCATCTCTAGGCCCTAATTTATGTCCCCAGCAAATTGGAGGCTACTCAAACTGTCACGATTGAACTCTATCTCTTGCTCTTATGCGAATCCATCGCTGTGAAGGCATCTCGAAAACTCGATGGACAGCAACAAAAAAAGATGGCGAAGCGTCGATGTACTTTTAATTCGTGTTCACTACTTTTTATGAAGACAAAGCAGTTTCTGCAACGAAGGCCAGCTCTGTTGAACTACGCTTCGATACGCTTGAACAGCGTCTCAATGTGTTGGTGACGCTCTTGTGATGTAGTTTCTTGTAAAGTTGTTCCATTGACATCAGCTTGGACGAGATTATGAAAAGCAAGGAAATATTCTTCAATATTGGTAGAAATAATCGTTACAAGAATACAGGTGGTAAAAAGACTGAAAGCAGTTAATCACATGAGAAAAAAAGCCTCATTTTGTTTTTCTAAGAAGCCGTGACGTCACGGGAGTCGTTTTTGGTCGCACAGGCTACCTTCCGCTGCGTACGCGGAAAAACGTTGGCGATAAGCGTATTACGGAAAACGTATTGCCTTTCACCGCCGTAATCTTGCCCAGAGGTGGAGGCCTCTAGGACGTTGGTGAAAACTATTGTGAAGAATACTACGGATGTAGGAACTGCAAGCTAATGAAACATGCAGCGAGATAGAGGACAAAGCCGCTAAGCAGGTACCAACTCGTCCCTTACCCCCAGAGAGGAACGCAGTGTGAAAAGATCGGGAGAGGAGCATCCATAGAAGCAGCACATTCCAAACGGGCTGCATTCCAAGTGCATTCCATCTCAGCATGGCAGCAATGGGAGAGGTGTTTTTCAGAAGAAAGGAAGGGTGCACTTCGCATTCATGATAATTCTCTCCTCCTAAATCGCTTCTTTCTCTTTTCCTTCTTGCTATACACGTTTCCATGTACCGCCACATTGCTGGCTGGGGTGATTTTTGTAGCTGGCGCTAAAATTCATCGCACCTGTGCTTTACCCTGCAGCGCTCTAACTTCCTTCATTCCCCCTTCTGCACTGGTAGCCCGAACAAAGAACAACCCACACACCACGGAAGGGCGAAGAAGGCATCTTCCTCTTCTTGTATAGCCTCTGCTGCAGACAGCGCGCGACGATCCGGAGTTTTCCTTCTCAAGAAGAATTTGAGGTGCCGTTTGTGTTCGAGACCTTTTAGTTGGAAAACAAGCAAGCCGTAAGAGATGACATACTGGTATCCGCAAGTGGTCAGTTGACAACTTGCAGAATAGTAGCACCCTCTCCAATATGGCTCACAATTTTGAAACGAAAACCCTTGTTCACATTTCCGCATTCTGCCTCAAAAAGTAAGAGCGAAAATGCTTTCCTATCTGTATGAGAGGGAAGTTGTGGAAAGGACACAATGAATAGCCAAAAGTTCTAGTGAATCCAAAATTTCAACGGACTCTCCTCGTCCTCCTCTTCGTCTCCTGTACCAACCAGCACTGGTCTGTAGCTTATCCACAATAAATACTCGCTCTCTCTCTTTTTGTGCGCAGAGCATGTCTGCGAACGTGAGGAACAGGTCGAGACAGGTGCAGTGGTGCACCATAGTACCCTTCGGCAGCTGCGCTTTACACTCGACCTCGAAAGTTGGTGGTAACATGTGGGGCTTCAGGTTCACTGATATTAGAGGGCATAACTCTCTCTTCTTTTATAAAAAGAATAAAATGGAAGGCGATTGACTCACCATCCCTCTGTTGGCAGAGCAGGAAATTAAAACGCTGTCTGTGAAGGAGAATTATCGTTTCAACTTTCAGAATGCCAGAAAAACTGACTTAGAAGAAGTTGCTTTCCGACAAACACCCTCGTTCACAGACTGGTTTTCACTTCCTGCTCCACCCATGGCTGGGGTTAGTGTGACTAAGAGAGATCAGTCAGTCGCCCACCATTGTAATCTTTTCAGAATTAGAGAGGGGTATTCACCTTAATCTGTGCTGACTTTAGCTCAAGACGGTTCCCATTCGGAATAATTTCGACCACCTGGGGACCTTTCATGTGCACTGACATCGCACAGCACACAGGCGCCTTTACTTTTCGCCTCCATTGAAACGCGGCCGCCGCGGTCGCGTTCGACCTCCGGCTGAGTCGCCGATCACCCTAACCACTGAGCCACCGCGGCGGGGTAGCACCACACCGGCGAAGTTCATTTTTGCGCTAAAGGAGAAAGTGCCCTGAGACAGTGCATATACGTCGGGACCAGTATCCCACTCCCCCCCCCCCCCCCCTTCATAGCAACAACCACCACCACCACCATCAGTTTTTGGAAAACGGGAAAACGCCTGCCCGACGAGAGGCAGAACCGGTCTGGCCGGGCTGGCGGAGGCTGACGCGCTCGGACCGGAATCTACACACGCTCCTAGGTGCCGCTGGTGTGGTCGGGGTGCGCCGAAGCCGCCGAATGCATCGATGGTCAAGCGCCGTTGGGGTCTAGAGCGTCTCGCTGTGGCCAACGTAACGTCGCTGTGCCGCGCGCACGCTTTACGTCGACGTATAAACGCGTCCTGCGTACTACTGCGAGGATCCAGCTTTACATCGCTGAGGGTGCTCACCGCTTAAGAACTTGCTTCAAGGACGCGTTCATGCAACTGCCCTCATCCGATGTGCTTTACAAACAACGTTGGTCACGGGACCATTTTAAAGCTGCAAGTAAAATAATGTGCCGCCTCGTATTTGAGAAACGAAGAAGTACAAAAAGCTTGATCCGTGCAAGTTATGATCAGCAAGTGTGGGAGGATATAAACAGCAAAGCTTCCATAAAGAGCTTTTTCTTTTTATTAGACACCTTGCGCTAACCTCCACATAGAAGATGTCTTTTTGATCATCTAGAACTGCCGCGGTTCAGAGTTTACTTCTTAAGAGAAAAGAAAACTGCTTTTTTCAGTAAAAAAAAACCGCTAGCACGGAGATATTGCGCAAGTGCAAACAATGCCGCAGTATTCCTTTGGCCTCCAACATTTCAGCCACTGAACACAAAGTTCCCTCTAGGAGAAATCCCGGAGAGCGTTGTTTCCGCCATATTTGGCACAAAAACGAAACACTGTTCTCAACACGGACAAAAAGAATAAAAAAGTGCAACTTTCACGAAACAGACTAAACGTCTCGCAGCAGGTATTTCTAGGGTGCAAGGTTATTTCATGCCCGCCGAGAAGGGGTAAAATTCGAAGTTACCCCTTCCTTACCCCTTTCTTACACCTCTTTTTTTAGAGTGTACTTTGCAGTCATCGATCGCTGGGAGTCATGCCATACTGGCACAGTGATGCAGGTATTAAGTGATGCGCCGCTGCCCTGCAGTGGGGCTTGTGCGCCCAAGGGTGCTCTTCCCGAACAACCTCTCGCGACCTATCATTAACTGAAGTGCGCCACCTGCCACGGTGGCAAGTGTTTATGTATTTATATGTATTCTTCTTCTTCTTCAGTTGTTGCCAGGAAAAATGAAAAGGAAAGTGCACGGGCCTGCCCACTGGCTCAAGCTGAGCCACAATCGCTACTACGTGCTGAAAGTAGGAGAGTATAAAGATAAGGTAGAGAGATAGGATAGAAAAGACGCGCGCTATAATGTCCCAGGGCAATCCTGCAGGCAGTGCAATACCGGGCCAACCGGTGGCAGAAGTGAAGCAACCTTCAAGCACTCCGCCACATTTTCAAAAATATGTTGGGTTCAAATGGGACCCGCATCAGATATTCTATAACCGAAAACGACGCATATTTATACGCATTTGCGCACACACGCACGCGCGCGCGCGTTTGGTTAAATACCCTTTTCCATGCATCCCAGCCCAGAAGAGCCGAGCACCTGGCCGGGGGAAATGTTGAACCAACTAGAAAACCGGTGGGTACCGGGAGGCACTGCGGATCGAACCCAGCAGCTCCCGAATGCGATGAACACACCTGCACACAAGCGCACACACGCACATATACACTTGCAGGTTGCCAAAAATTCGGTGGCGAGGTGGGCAGCATGCCGTAAAGCAGGCTTCAGACATCGGATTTTGGCGAGAGTGCGGGTAATATAATTACTGCCCTAAAAATCATCAAGAACCGTTTTCGCGCCACTGAATGGAGCGGTGCCGTTTCCCGGGAGGACACTGACAGAAGGTACACATATAATGAACATATCTGCGAATGGCTTTGTCGATAAGATTTTAAGAAAGCATATACCTCCCTGACTGGCTTTGGTGAGAGCGCCATTTTAAGACGATAACTGGCATGGAGTGCAACGAACAACAGATTCGGTTCAACACTACATGGCAGTAAGATATGTCACTTAATAGTACAGGCTTTGCTTTCGAGAACAGATGAGTGAGAGTGGGGTGCGGTAGTGAATTTTTGCATACACAAAAGGCGCCTTTCAGGCACTAGGTACTGCGTCCAGATTCAGGCGCACCAATAGAAAAGAAGATGCATATGTCCCACAGAATGCTGTACCTGTGCACGCAACCAAACCAGATGCCCGGCGACGCAGGTATGTCCGTTCGCAGGGACGCCGCTGCAGCCACCACGCGAGCCTTCCTGTCTGGGACAATAGACAGTTTTAGCTGTGCGTACGCAAGTGCTTGCGTACGCAAAGCGCTATGGCGCTGCGTGTGTTACGCTGTCCGCTCCGAAGTACAGTTTCAGCTGGCCGAGCGGTAGCATCCCTCAGGCGCACGTTGCGCCATCTAGTGGCAAGACGTCAAAACACATCAACGCTCGATTGAAGAAAATTTCATCCGTAATTACTGATAACTAGTTCGAGTGCATTGGGAGCCTTTTTTGTTAAAAGAAGAAAAACTATGCAAACCGAAGAAAATGTAAGAACTGGCTAAAAGCTAGAACACTGATTCGCCAGGTGCCATTGCTACGAGGAAAACACACTGCATTCAGTTAGGCCTAGGAGCTTAAAAATTGCCAAATTATCTGAAAAACAGGGGCTAGTTACCACTTATACCGCTGCGTGTGGGAAAGATTAGGCAAAATAAAAGTGACCCGCTACCATGTGAGCGAGCTATTGCGTCGGAGAATCCATCGGCGACATGTATTTATTCCGAAGCGGGCGAGCTGTGCGCCGCCATCTTGTCAACGTTAGCGTACGCAAGCCACGCAAGCGCCGCAACGCAAAGTCCGGTGGCTAGCGTACTCACGCAAGAAGCAATTAAGGCTTGCGCTTGCGTTCTGCGCATGCGCACGATCGTCCCCGCAAACTCCTTGCGTACGCACAGCTAAAACTGTCTATTAGCCGGACGTCCTTCCTGCGTTACAAGCATAGCACAAAGGCATTCGGCATCCGCACGCTGAATGGGGGGTTCATCTCTCCTCAATTATCGTAGCGACATGCGCAAGAATTGCGCAGTCTCTCCTTAGCTTAGTTCTCGTTTTCGTTTTCTTTTGCCATGAAATCATGCATTTCATTAGGTGAATGTACCAAATATAGTTCTTACCAACCTCCGTGGTTAGATATGACTATTAGTTTTCGAACAAATCTTTACATTGCGGAATTGCGCTAATAATATTTCTGTGTAGTTCTTAGAATCTTGTGACTATGTGAAGTTTTTCCATGAATTTTTTACACAAGAACATAGTTCACAAAGAAAGATTGGGCTACAATTGAATTTCTGATTTCCACTTCAACATGGTACAAAAAAATATTGTATAGACAGAAACGATCTTAATCAACATTCAAAGTTAGGCGCTTACAATTTAAGGAAAGGAAGTAAAGTTAAATAGTACAAAACAGAGTTCTTAAAATAGTCTATACCACCAGGTGGACACAGAGTTAAAATAATTACCGTTGCCAGTCTGTAAAATAAAAGTAAATTAATTAAACTCTCATCTATCGCAGTTAGCGCTGGTATGTGCAGTGATATATTAATGGCGGTCGTATGGCAATAGCACTCAGTTTTCAGGATTCTGCAAGCAGGCCTACCATCCGTGATACCCGTCTCCAAATTCAAAACTTTGTGCGCGTAATCACAGATGCAAGGCAATGATGATCGGCACGAAATTTCTCGCTAGAATGGCTCAGCTTTTTGGTATGCCATTCTCTGGATTTCACAAGCCCAAAAATGACTCAAACAGGTATGGGGATTGCTACTTACTCTACGAAATTTGCAAACGAAACGCTTCAAGCTATAACATGCACTGTACCGCGGGAAGAATCTGCGCGGATCATAACCGGTGACTGCATCTTTGTGCAGTTTGAACCAGAAATTTGGTGGTGGATATTTCAGTACCTGATATTGGTAGGCATAGCGTAGCTTGTAAATAATGTAAAGAATGTTCTCCTTCTTCGTTCCTTTCATTTCGCCTTCTCTTTGTTATTCTTCTGAACCAACGCCGTCTGCCTTTTTCCTATTTGTTCCCTTTATGGCAGGTGCGTTGTGTCGGTTGAGCCAATGAGGAGGAGTTTGGAAGACCAGAAGAGAATGGAACTCCACTAGGCTTTTCCTGACAGACCGCGGCTGCACTGTGACTAAAGGTAATATTTTAAAGACATAGCGTTACGGGCCCCGTTAAGCGGAAATTCCAGCGTCGCCGCCGCTGTCGTCGAAGTCATCCTCGACATCATCGGCGGCGTGAGCCAAATATCCCCAGAGAAGCATTCTAAGTGGCCCTCCTAATTCATGTGCTGGCAACATGCCCACTGGAGTGTGGGCAAACTGCTCACCGTGGCAGGTGCAAGTAAATTAATGACTTATCGCGAGAGGTTGTTCGGGAAGAGGAACTTCCGTGTCACAAGCCCCACCGGTAGCTGTGTTTGAAACAGCCACCGGCCGCAGCAGTGGCACATCGATTAACCGCTTCAATACTGCCAGGACTGGTATGAGGGCTCCCAGGGATGTAAAAATGTTAAGTGGAGAGTGAAGAATTCTGCAAAAATGGGCATTAACCCATTAACACTATCGCACCACAGCCTTAATGCGGTGCCTAATTGCTCCTAGTTTTTTTTATTTGCATGACGAGTAAAGGAGAGGTTGGTGCTGCATAGCGGCTACGGCAACTCTTTTTCACCAATTCATTGCAACCACTTGGTCCAAAAAAGTACAGTTCAATATAACATAAAACAAACACAAACAGTACACTACATATAAAACAAAGTACAAGCGTCAATAAATGTAACAAAAGTGAGAGAACAAAAAGTTCTTGGTTGCTAAGAGAAGAGTGCACAACTGAATATATACAAGAGATATGAATAAACAACTACAGAACAACAAGAAATTAGCTCTTTCCCACTACACACAGCAAGAGTAAATACCAATGCTATTACAACACTCACTCACCAAAAACAGAAGAAAAGAACAAAAAGAAATTTGTTTGCAGCAAACACAACAAAAGCAAATAACAAACATCTTGAAGCACTTCCACACAGAGGGGTAAGAGCTGCAATTCTACAAAGCTAGTACGTGCCAAGGTTGCCGATCTCCTCAAGGAATGTTATCAATGCCACAAATGGTCGCTGTTGCAGTTGACATGTTCGCCACGGGAGTAAGAGCTTCTGTAGACTTTTGGGTCTTTTATCAAGAGCGCTCAAGTCTCTCTTCTATCGCGACTTGAGGTTGCTGTGTACTTGGCAATCGACATCCTCTTTTTCTTGACCACACGCACACTGTGGGCTGTCTGCGCGGCCAATTCTATCAAGAAAGTGCTTTATGTAAGCCTTTCCTAAACACATGCGGTGAAGGAGCGTTTATAAACTTCTGCTGAAAGATAAAGGAATATTAAACCTCAGCAACGGATCAATGAAATGCAGATTAGAACCTGTATGGTTTGGTTCAAACCACATCTTTTCGCTCATTTCATTGCGCATGATGCGTTATCGAGAGGCGCAATGCGCCTCTCGATAACGGAAGCCCATAGGTGAGGGCATTGGAGTGTGCTTGCCTAGCCGCTGCATCCGCCTCAGTGTCTCCAGGAATCATGCAATGTCCGGGCATATACTGGAAAGCTATAATATGCTGTTTTTGGTATAATGGAATCGGAATTGAAAAATTGGTAGCCTTGGAAATTGGAGAATCGATGAGGAGTACGCAATGTTTTGATAAATGAGTGCATTGTGAACTCTGAGCAGAGATGACGAAGAACACCACCAAGACGTACCTGCAAGCATGCGTGCCACGGAAACAACGGAGTTCACCTGGCCTCGATAGGTTTTATATCATGAGCCCAATAGAGTTGTCTGTCAAGAACTTCACCCAGATAACGGTGCTGCTTAACAGACGCTAAAAATTGAGCATTGAGGCAGAGACAGAAATCCTTCATATTCTTACTAGTAAAAGGCAGAACGGCTGTTTTTGCCGGAGAGATCATCATCCCTCTCGTTTTTTAAAAGCAGTCGATTGTATTTAGGCCCTCTTGCAAGGTAGACGTGATAAGGCCTGCAGTTCTGCCGGAGACCCAAATACACACATCAGCGGTGTATAACGAACAGTGTAAGCCCCAAGGGAGCTTTCGCGGCTAATCCGCATCCCGCAGTTAAACAAATTGCTGATGGCCTAGCTCTGTTAGGCCAGGATATACGTAGCGAAATCGCGGCGACTTGAGGATCGGAAGAGTTCATATATGAAAGCCGAGCATTCACAAAATGCCTCTTTATTCACGAGAAAAGCTTGAGCCGTTGTGGCGGAGTTAGTCTCCGCCTCAAACGCCTAAGGCTCTGGTGTGATTCCCAGCCTTGACACAGGTTTTTTTTATTCAGTCAGTGTGCGGTGATTTCAGTGCCTCCCATAGAACGCTACACCGAATACGTTGGTCAGCGGTTAAGCGCGTAAGGGCGGGTAAGGGTAAGGGTGACGAGGCGCACGGTGTGACGTCGTGCCAGATGGCGCGGCGCGAGTGCGGCGTCCGCCCAGCTGCGGCGTTTGCTAGGCAACGGCTCATGGCCTGTCTCTGTGCCTCCTCGGAGCACCGCCACAGCGAAATCGCAAGTTCGTGGCCAATGTAGCTTTCGCTACGAAAGAAAAGTGCTTAGCACACTGCCCTGCAGTACTTCTTGCATTAGGCTATGTTCCGCGCATTTTCCTTTACTTGACTGCATGCATTTTTTGCTGCCATCTAAAAAGTGGGAAATCCAACTTAGCGTTTTCCCACTCACACCGAGGCCTAGCAAACTTGAGAGGACATGAATATGACTTACAGTATCGAATGCACGCTTGATATAAAAATACTGCGACGGTCATTACGCCTTTGCTACGCTCATGCTCTATCCATGTTGCTAGATCTATAATTGCATCCATAGTCCATCTGCGTCTACGAAATCTAATCATAAACTCAGAAAAGACTCCTGTTTCGTCACAGCACCACTGAAGCCTGGCGTCTATCAACTTCTCCATCACTTTGCATAAGGAGCTCGTCAGGCTCCCTGGGCGAAATTAGTCGAGAAGCAAAGGGATATATAGATCTTGAAAACGGAAATGACTCGCGCAATCTGCCATGACTGGGGAACAAATTCATTGACCCACACATTAATAAATATCCCCAAAAATACTGCAGTGCCCTTGGGCCCAAGATTTTGAAGCGTTCCATAAGAAATGGCATCACGCCCATCAGCCGTCTTCGGACAACACAAGGCAAGAGCAATTTTATGTTCACCAATTTTGAATACAGAATCCAAATAGGCCTGTTGCGCATCGAAGGAAGCACTAACATTTTGCTGCGCATACGTAGCTGAGTTTTTACATTCCTCGCAGTCCAATGAAACGCCAGCACGAGAAATCAGTCGACGAAACTTATCAGCCAGGTCTGTTTATACTTTTCCGTGCCATTGCAAGAGCTCTGAAGGCGTTATTTTTAGAAACGGGCCTGCTTGAGGAGCGGACCTTCATCCATATCCTAGGTCTTGGAGTGTGAGGGGTGAGTGTTCCTAATTGGTGCAGACGTTTACGCATTGAAGAAATAATGTTCTAAGCCTCACGATACGATTCTAAAGACCCGGATTGATTTTAAGACCTTTCCGCTTTTCTTCGTAGTGCCCTCAGTCGCCCATACTCTCCATCAATACTTGTGAACCCGTCAGGTATTGCAACTTTCTTGGTACAACGACTCAGGCATCTTGCACTAGAGAAGTGAAGCCTTCAAAACTATTGTCCGTGGAAACGTTTTGAGTTTTGTTGCGACAAAAAGCTTCCCAATTGGTAAGTTTGGATATACGTTGGGAACCCTGACATTGTAAGCTAGGATGATTTACCTATATCGGATAGTGATCATACCTTCGCCCGTTAAAGGAAACGCAGATTCTCGGCCAGTGGCCGCGGCAGTCGTCGGCAGTCAAGGACTCCAAGGCACTGCTCGGAGTTTGAGCACTTCTGGCCTGCACGATAAGCTGTTACTTTGCATAGTGAGTTTAATTTCCTGCAACTGCCTTTTCGCCTTCATCTTTTTCTCTCCTCACCCCTTCCCCCCCCCCCCCCCCCCGTGAAAGATAGCAAACCGGCTATTGGTCTGGCTAACCTTCCGGCATTTCTTCCTCCTCTTCTTCCCCGTGTCTCAATGTCCGTGGCCCACCCCACGTCAGACACCAGATCTTGAGTGAACAGAGTCAGATCTAAACAGCTCGAATAACGAAAACCGCGAAGAAGGGTCGGAGAACCGTCGTCCAGAACAAATAAGTTACATTTCTCCGCGGCGCACTCAGCGACCCTTCCACGGGTGTCACAGCGGTCACTACTCCAAGCAGTAATATGAGCGTAAAAAGGACCCTGAGGAGAAATTGAATTTGGCTTTAATTGTGACAATACCAGCTCCTGATCACAAAAACTTCACTCTTAATGAAAACGAAGCTCTTCTAAGGTAGAAAATAGCAATAACCAAAATACAGGTATCGCCGTCACAGGCCAATCTTGCAAGTACAAGCGTGATGACGTCATAGGAGAAGAGACACCACCTTGGAGGAATTTTCCTTACTCTATAAAGCCGCGAATATAGAAGGTTGACAAAATAAGGTAAGTTTTGTTTTGAAACCGATAGAGCACTTTTATCACATAATAAAGACAGACCCAAGAAAACCTGAATGTTGGAAGCAAAGAAAACCGATGCTTGGTGGTGCCACAGGCGACCAGGAGAGTTTCGGTTTTTTATGGCGCTTCGCGTCTATGAGCTTTGCGTACCCCGTGGTTTTGTTCTTGACGCGCCTCGATTTACAAGCGCCGAAAAGCAGAGGAACTCCAAGTGCTGCTTCAAGTGCTAGTTAATTTTTGAAGGAGCCTGTTAAGGATGGTCAGATGATCGCCACGGTCGATGAAAAACTATGATGGCGCGATCGTCGGTGATCGTTCAAGGCAGATAGCAGTATAAAGAGCACTTGTGTCTTCGTACACTTGCCCGGCGAAACGTTCCCGGCTGTGTCAGTCAACTTCGAACTACTTAACTGAAATCGTTTATTAGGGACGGGATACAAGATACAAGGCAGTTAAGAAAAATTGCTGATGGCCTAGCTCTGTTAGGCCAAGATATCTGTAGCGAAAGCTCGGAGATTTCTACATCCTAAGAGTGCATTCATTAGATGCGCTTTTATTCTTGCTGAAAGCTTGAGCCATAGTGGCGGAGAGGTAGCGTCTCCGCCACAAACGCCCAAGGCCCTGGTTAGATTCTGTGCCTCGCCACAGGCTTTTTTTTTCAATGCCTGTGCGCGGGGATTCGGTCCATGGCTCCCATAGATACTGCCACCGAATACGTTGGTTAGCGGTTAAGCGCAGGCTCTGTTAAGGCGCGTTTATACTCCAGCATAACGCGCGCGCGCGCGCGCTGTACGCCGACGTCACGTGCGCCAAAGCGAGACCCTCTATACTCCAACTGCGCTTGACCGCCGACGCGTTCGGCGGCTTCGGCGCACTCTGACCGCACTGATGAAGGCTTGGAGCACTCCTTTATTTCGCGCCGAGTGCGCCAGCCGCCGCCAGTCCGGCCAGACTGGTTCGGCTCCGCGGCGAGGCGCGCGTTGTGGCCCCATGTCCTTCCTCGGAGCATCGCCACGGCGAAATAGCAAGTTCGCGGCCAGTAAAGCTTTCTCTTTAAAAGAGATTTGAAACCTGCAGAGAGCGTGACTCCGCTCTCCTCCAATTCGTTCGTTTGCGGCTCCATTCAATAGCTTCGGAAGTTGGGCGGAGTGTTCTCTTCCATCTCTCGGCTAATTTAATTCATTCAAAGCACACATCTGAAGGTACATGCAAGTGGGCGAGAGAACCCGATCCAGTGGGCCCCGTTCCTCCGGAAACGCGCGGAACCCGTTGAAGCGACGTGCGTCAGTTTTACTTTCAAGCCGCAACTTAATACGCGAGCGCCCTTGTGCACGCATCTCATTTTTGCGGCAAAAAAAATAAGCTGGCCCTTGCAACCCTGAGAAGCCTCCTCGACGCCGCCTGCTGCACAGTGCAACAGCGCCTTTCAAGGGATCACAATCCATTCGCCCCAAAGCATCGGCCAGCCTCCAATTAGCGCGACGTGCCGACCTTGTCCCCGCCCCTCGAGACTGCCCGCACTGAGGTTAAGATATTTAATTAGCAAGGGCTGCTCACGGCGGAAGGGGGAAACAACCCGCCGGCGCCTAACCTAAGCGTGCTCCCTCAAAAGCATCGCACGCTCTGTAAGGCTGAGGTCGCTGAAATGCAGGCCGGAGTTTTTGCGAGAACTTCGTTGGCGGGTTTGGGAGCGGTATTCATCGTAACGCTGGCAAGACGCCGGTGCAATCCTAAACGAAGCGACCCCCGATAGATGCCTTCAACCTGGATCGGCGGTAGCTTTCATGTCGGCTGCTGCTAGACCGCACCGCTAGCCGCCAGAAATCATGGAGTCTGCGTTTACGCCACGTTTCACGTCACTTCGTCCTATAAAGTCACAACAGTGCGCCGTGACGTCATAAGAGTCCCCGAGATTGAACCGGAGAGGCGTGAAAAACTTTTTCAAATTTCTTTGAAATAAATGCATCTTTCGTTCCCGGACAAGCGGCAACAAAGCTATGGATTGCCGAACTATCAGGTTTTGCTAACAAATAAACATTGATAGAGCTCTCCTCACTGCTCCTTTAAAATCACCGCGAATCTGTAAACGAGAGCACGCTATTTTAAAGATCAATAGAGCACCAATAGAGACGAGACAAGGCGCTTGCAAGTAAATACTAATAACAGTAACGCAGACCTTACCAAAGGACACTTTGAAATCAATGATCTCAGGAACATCAGAATCACTGGACTGGATCAGGTAGGAGGGTAGGTCTTTCCTCACACACAACATCGCTCTACTCAAACCAGATGGCCATGATGATTGTTGACACATAGTTCGAGAGACGGAAATCTTCACCAAGACGGGCTTCCGGTATTCACCACACAGGAAAATTGTTTTGCTCAAGAATTCTACGAAAGTCTGCACTTTTTGCTCGTAAGCGGTTTGAATTCCACTGAAAAACGGCGACATTTTGATGGCGGTTATTGATAAAAAGTTTATCCAATGAAGGACCTAGGAAGTTGAGCCAGCAAAACCTTCCCTCTGGCAGGATGTTTGCTTGCGGAGTTGCCTGGGTGAAGTAACACGGACACTTGAGCGAGTTGGTACATCATTTTAAAACTTTGGAAAGCGCTGCTACGGAGGACACCAAGAGAAAGAAAAGCGCTTGTACTTCGTTTTCTTTCTCTAGGTGTCCCCAGTAGCAGCGCTTTCGAAATTTTTAAAACTAGGTGAAGTCTTAATTGGTGAGTGGAGCCTCTAAATATTTCTCATTCTCGTACTCCAAGAGGCATGCCAGCAACGACAATAGCTTTCATTATAGCTTGAGTGAAATGGGGAACCTCTTTATTGGAGGATGTTTTCCGCTCTACCCTTGAAACTCCGCCCACCAGACAAGGGGCTTTCGTGAGCTAATTCTACAGGTTGGGTAGGAGTTTTCCGCGATAGCGGTACCAGTTGCACTTGGTGAAATGCCGTAGTTGTCTCGGTGAAGCCTTGGTGAGTGAAGCCTCTAGACACCAGCGACCTTCCCACCGTACCCTCCTAGCTATACTTATAATAAACTGCACAACTCCAACCAAAATTTTAACTTTAACCCAACGTTTCGAAGCCGACTCGGCTCCTTCAACAGGGGTGACTAAGGGTGGTAGCTAGGCGTCTTTATGTATGGAGGAGAGCCCAAGGCATTGTCACCGAGATAAAGAACCCAAGGCATTGTCTACAAAATTCCATGCGCCGACTGCGACGCAAGCTACATCGGCGAAACCAAAAATTTCAAAGAAAGAATTCGGCAACATAAAAACGACGTCCGCAAATTCGCAAGAGAACCCAATCCAGTAGCCGAACGTTCCGAGGACTCCGACCATAGAATCAACTTCGAAGAAACCTGCATCCTCGGAACCGAAACAAATTACCACAAAAGGCTCCTTCAGGAATCCTGGCATATCCAAACCACCCCGAACAATATCAACGGCACAAAAGGAAACCTGCCCGCAGTATATGCCCAGGGACTTCGCTCTTCAACTCAACGAAAAAAGTCGCGTCACCGCCTCCCTGCAGTGCGTCAGCGTGACTAAGAGCCTAAACCCCCCTCCCATCCTCCGCGCCTTTCGCGTCACAGCTGTCGTTCCTTTGACCCCCTCCCCTCCATACTTAAAGACGCTTGGCTGCTGCCCTCAGTCACCCCTGATGAAGGAGCCGAGTCGGCTTCGAAACGTTGGGTTAAAGTTAAAATTTTTGGTTGGAGTTTTGCAGTTTATTATAAGTCTTCAAACCCAACCAGACAGGCAAAACTGTCAAAATGTTTAGTTTTCCTCCTAGCTAGGGGCGAGTATGGCCGCAGTTCGTCCATAAGTGATTGATTTCAAAAACGTTAAATCTTGCTGCTTTCGAATGCACCCCAAGTAGCGAAGACTCACAAAAACGCACTCCAGCATGCAACTCACTTCTGCAGTTCATATCAGCCGGCAGCGGAATAAAACATCTCTTGGTTGCATTTTGTGAATTTCATTCCTGTCGCTCTATAGGTCCTTTAACTGATATCACCATGGTGTCAAATGACGAGAGTGTGGGTGGAAGTAAAACATGTTTAAATAAACGAACAACAAGGTTAGTCTCATTTCACAGCAAAAACCCGAAGATGGAAACGAGGAGAGTGCTATGGAGACTACATTCGCACAAGAAAACGTGAAGTCGTCGAAAGCGTTTCGGGGTTCAGTATGTGAACTGAAAATTCGTACCTAATCTCAAAACGCTTTTTACGCGTTCACTCACTCGACAGCACCAGCCCAAGATTGCTGCAGTATATTATGACAGTGGAGAAACCTTTTCAGTGCTTCTTTTGTTCAGTTGTATGACTGTCAGCCGCACTGTCGACGCTGTACGTAATGGGCATCGTGGGACGCTAATATGTCGCTCTGGTCATCCACTCGAACATTTCATCCGAATACCTACACTCCTCGTGCTGACGGAACACGAAAGGAAAGGGGACTCAGGCACTCCTGTCACCCTCCTCCCCAGTCTTACGAGCGGGCTCTACTGTCGTTCCAGAATGAAGCTTGCGCTTGGCCACGGAGGCACTCGTACCGGCAAAAGGTATGGCAGCAACGTTTCTTAGGTTTGGCGCGTGCTGGTGCGGAGACTACTGACTCGATGTTGCAGATCTCTGCGTGCACATCACTAGCCTGCTCAGCACCGTGATCCTTAGGATTGGTCAGAGGGCACTTTAGTTCACCTTCATGTCGTCGCTGAATTGGAATTCTGAAGATCAGAGGTTGTGAATTAGGTGTTCGGGATCGACGCCTTCTGGATGGGTTCTGAAGAACCGTTTCTCTTTTACACAGACACCTTTCAATCAATAATGATTCCAGCGGAGGTCTCAAGATGCTTATACGGGTCAAAGGAACGAGACAAACATATGCGCTTTGTGTTTGTGTGTCTGTCTCTTTTCTTTTCTCCCGTCTGAGCGCTGTTACATCATTTCAGTCAGCATGTACGAACCAGCTCCTATCTGTCCTTGTCTAGAGTTCTCTCCTCTACTGTCTCGTCTTCTATTACATCAGTTACCGTAACAATAGGAAATTCTATGTCATACAAAGAACTTTTTTCCAGCTTTGAAATATGATAATAAAATAAGATTCACTAAGGTATTTTCAAGTGATCCCGTTTATACGACTGTGGTCGTAAAGCTCGTCAAAATTCAACATTACTGTCGAATCCGGGTATCCGGTATCCCGCTGATACCGGAGGTCTAGTTTCCTAAAAATTAGAACTCCCTTCCTAATTATGTTGGAAGGCTTATGGCGTTGCTTCCTCCACTGAATAAAGATCGAAAAATTGCTTGGCACCAAACTGAAAGATCACAGCGCGATTGCCTACCAGTCGAGGTGCCAGAGAGGTTTTGGCGTTCGGCTGCTGATGGAAAGGTAGTGGGGCGAAGTCCCATCCGGGTGACCGCATTTTGTGGAGGAGAAATGCAGAAACTTGAGTGTGTTCTGCAATATATGTGCAGTTAAACAAGCCCCGGTGGCCTAAACTAATCCAGAGCCCTCTCAAATCGCGTTCCTCACAACCCATGTGTGCCACTGCGAGACGTCGTACTTCACACTACGGCCGACCTACATCACGGTTACCGAAATTAGCCAGTGAGAATAGGCTAGTTTACTAGCTCAGAAAAATAAGGGACAATGAAATGTGAGCCGGGAAAATATTTTCGTATTTTAGAATGTTTTTGAAGTAGTGGCGTGCTTGGACGCATCTGCTCGCATCTGTCGCTAAGATGAGAGGATTTACCGCATTCTCTGAACTTCTCGGATGACGTTTATGCTGGTGTGCTATGTAGCGAAGCTGCAAATTACAACCCCAGGCGGTTCAGAGCCATCCACTGTAGCGGATGCAATTGTGCCTCGCCTCCAAGAAATTTTCAGTGCTGGAATTACTATTATTTCCTATTTAGCCGTCGAGGGTGGGTTTCTAATTAAGGCGTTCTGTATTGGATGCGATACCCGACTTCTTTATTGTACAATATGCTGCTCTGACTAGAAGATACTCTGCTGTTTTTCGAAAGTTTCTAGAAACCGACACCACTACTTTGCCATGAAACACAGAGAAGATCGAGATTGAAATATTGAAAATCGTTTTTGTTGGGAGGAAAAGAAATGGCGCAGTATCTGTCTCACATATCGGCGGACACCTGAACCGCGCCGTAAGGGAAAGGATAAAGAAGGCACTAAGAGAAAAAAGGAAGAAAGAGGTGCATATTGAAGGGCTCTGGAAATATTTCCTTCTCCGCAAATCTGGAAGCATGCAGATTTTGTCCAATTAGAGACCTATTTCATCGTTAGACTCGTAAGAACATATAATTATCAGAACATATATACATCATCAAAACAAATCAATTTCAAGCATATCATAGTTTTTCCCGAGTCCAGCAATATCCGTAGTAACCAAGTTTCAGCATGCCCTTCACCGTGGACTGAGCACCATTAAACAGTTAGCTGAACTGTCCCATCACATCTCTCCTTCCCTTGATATGCGTGAACAGGCGGAATATTTATACACTCATCGAAAGTACCTAACACTGCTCCTCTCTGCAAACTCTCGAAATAGATTAACTGTGTATTGAAAAGCCCTAATCCTGTTAACCTGTTAGCTGGCATCTTTTACAACGCTCGAAATGCGTATATTTCAATTCTGCTACATCATCATTAGTCATTGACCGTTCCTCAGGCGTCCCACATAATTCCGCTGTGGACCTACTTCTTTTCTTGATATACATAAGTGATCTACAGCTTCCTGTGTTAACAACATGCGCCTGTCTGCTAATGACTGTATACATTATTATACTATTAAATCTCTCGAGGACCGTGACCTTAACAAGCATCTCTCAAAATTGACCAACTGGTGCGCCACATGGAAAATGAGCATTAATTTCTCCTAAGAAGTTTTTGTGTCTATACTTCAGGCGCACTTCAAATTACTTTTTCACATGTTCGTTCATAGACAATTAATAGTCGTAGAGTACAGATGCCCAGGCCTTACACTCACGCAGGACATTTCATGGTCTAAACTCATCGATCGCATTTATGAAGCGTTCAAAAGTCTAGGATGCTTGCGTGCCGCTTGAGTATGTTGCTCCATTAGATGCCGTTGCTTACATGCAGAACTCTGATCCGCACAATCCTGGAAAAAAGATATGCCGTTTGGAATCCCCACAAGCTTTTCAGGCTGCAAAAAATTCGATTCATTGAAAAGAGGGGTTTATGTTTCGTATTTCGCCGACATGACGGGTACTTTTTGCTGTCTTTCCATTTGTCTTGCCATGGCCTCAAACTACTTTCGTTACGTTGTCGCACTGAAGATTTGTAGTTCTTGCACATACTCTTTAACTCTCCGTAATGTGGTTTACTTGGCGACTAGATTTAAACTTCACTACTATCGCAATTAAGAAGCTATCACGAACTAAAAATATCACTTTCCAGTCGTCGTACTGACTAGATCAAATGCACTCATTTTAAGATGAAAGCCTTTATTGGCTCATACTCACGGTGACCGTCCGTCCGTTCACGTGACTTAGCAGTGTCCGTCCGTAACATCGGCACCTAGGTCACGTATCCTTGTCACGTGATCCAAACCTGCCAACTGGACTGTGAGCAAATTGCCCACTGTGGCGGGTGGTGTAATCAAACGTGGATGATGACAAACGAATTTCGCCTTCCCGCTGTTAAAAGATATCTAATTGCCTCCAACGTATTTTTTTTTCTTGCACTGTAGAAATTTGGAGCTGCTTTCCTGCCCGTACTCGTGCTCTGTCTTTGAATGAATATTTAAAATCTACAATTTGTCGCCAACATGAATTTACTGCGCCGTTTCCTTGTGCTTTCATGGTATCTTATATGCTCCTGACTGTTATGATCTTTTTGTGCATTTTCTGTCACGATCGGCCGCTGCCTAATGCAAAGCTGCACTATCTGCAAAAAAAAGTCCCGCTGGCATCCGTGGCGTGGGCTGTGAACATCCGGCCACGTGACAGTCACGTGTCATCAGGCGACCAGCGTTGCCTGCGTCACCCTGCGCCCGCTGCGATCATTGTGATAGCCCAGGTAGCTACAATGTCTGTTGGTCTTAAGGTTACTGTAAGCCTTAGGCATTAGCGCAAGAGGGGCAGCTAGTATGGCAAGAATTGGATGAGTTTAGTGTGTTATGCCGCAGAGTGTAAACGCGTGGCAATTTTTTGCTATACGCCCTCAAATGTTGGTAAACAACAGCAAACAAATTTTTCGCACCAGTCAACTGTTCCTAAGCGATATAATGAGCGCCACTGGAGCAGAAGAGACCAGGGGCCGTATTCTATAAAGAACGATTTCTGCATTTTGTATTTCGGGTTCATTTATTGATCTGACATTGGTCGCTGCTGTTCGGTGACGTAGCGACGAGTCAAGTGTCCGTGGGAAGCGACCGGACTTCTGGCTCATTAGCGGCCCCGCCTCGTCATGCTAACCGCTGCGTGCGGCGAGAGGGGAAGGCTGGTTTCGGCTGTTGTTGCTATCACGTTGGTTTCGACCAAATGAAACGTAAACTGAAGATCCATTTCAAATACACCCTTAAAAAATACGGCCCCAGGATTCGTTTCTTAAATCAAGGCTAACCGATCCTAGCCGAGTGTCTGACACATCATTTGCTGCGGCATCAAGGCTTCACTATGCTGGGGAGGTTACGATGCCGGGACTTAACATGCAGTCATTGCGGCTGCTATGTGCTGCGCATCTGTTTATAAAGAGTAATTTGATCTTACCTTTTCTACTGACGCGCTTGCAACTACCCTGGTGGACATTTATAGCGTAACAGAAACTACATAATGCACATGCTATGCATCACCCTACGCGGTCTACGTCAAACATACAATTGAGTGCATTGAAACTAGCTTTCACGGGCATCAAAATCAGCATACTTGCTGGTCGGCTGTCTCACTCGAAAGTACAGCGCTGGCTGCGTGCATCAATCGCAATAAACAGGACATCGAAATGTACACGGCTTTAGCCCCTGGCTTCGTAAAGAATGAATACGATGCTTGTAGAATATGGAAGCAGAATGCAAATGGTACAGAACATATTTTGTCAAATTTTGCGCCACCATCTATGAGGCGTCCCACATCGTGTCGCAGAGTGCAATTTCTTTTTTTTACAAAAATACTGAAGGTGTTCATAATTATCGTCTTCTCTTAGTGTCTTCGCGTCTCTTAGTGTCGTCTTCTCTTTCCTAGGTCCGCTGTTCGTTTTGCTCTGGTCTAAAATATGAATACTGATGCTGTCCATAATTCTTCTCGGATTGCTTTTGAGAAGGCATGAGCTAAGAGATATAAATTTTTGCGGAGCAGAGACAGGTGAGATAGGTGATAGCACATCACAGTTTTCTATCACAGGTGCCTGCGTCTACCATTCTTAAATTTTTAACCATTACAAGATGTGAAAGAAGAAGATGAGCGAGAAACAAGGACATCGCGCCCCGTTCGTGTTGTTCGTGGACGTGGCTGTCCCTGTTCCCACAGGCGGGCGTGGTCTCACTGGGCGGTGACTGTTCATATCACTAGCTTCTGATTGCTTGATTGTCTTTCGCTTTTGCAGGGCGCTTGCAGGTCGCAAGGGGCGCATGTCGACGTCCTCTCCTGGCCAGGGGAACTCCCCCTGGTCGGCCAGCCTCCCCCCTAACCAACTCCCCCTGGACGCCTTCTTTCGGGGTGGCGTCGGCACTATTCCCGTGGCCTTGGTTCCATCGGATGGTGGCGCCATTCGACTCAATAACCCGGATGCTGTTCAGACTGCGCTACAGGCGATTACGCCTCACTTCTTAAAAATCTGTGATGTCCGGCAGTACGGCAGAGGAGGCGTGGTGTGCAGGTCGGCCGACCAGCCCTGCATCATGGATTTGTTAACGTGTACAGCTTTTGGAAGCCAGTCGGTAAGCGCATTTATACCGCCGCACTTGGCGTGCTCTAAAGGGCTGGTGCGAGGGGTTGACCCACGTCTTAGCCCTAAGGAAACGCTAGAGAAACTCTCCTCCGCAGGGCTGATTTCTGTACATCGGTGCACTCGGGTAGTTGAGGAAACAAAACTTCCAACTGAAACGGTAATTGCCACATTTGCGGGTCTCTCCTGTCCATCTGATTTGAAGGTGTGGCCCCTGGTCTTCAGGGTCGATCCGTATTCTTCAAGGCCACTTCAATGCCGCAACTGCTGGAGGGTTGGCCACAGCGCGAACGCCTGCAAGTCGAGCTCAAGGTGCAGTGTGTGTGGTGGTAATCATGACCGTGTAGGAAGGTGTTCAAAAGATGAGATGTGTTGCTTGTGCAGCGGTAGTCACTCCGCCACATATTCTAATTGTCCTGCAAGGGCTGAGGAGGTTAAGGTGCTGGAAGTGTTAGAAAAGCGCCGGTGCTCAAGGCGCGAGGCTATGGCTATTGTTAAGGAAAGGACGTACGGGTACTCAAGTGTGGCAGCACGGCAGACGACTGCGGTCGTGGATTCAAGCCTGTCAGATGCGATTGCTACAGCGGTTGAAAAGGCAATGGCCAATGTCATGGATCGGCTAGTGAATTCAGTAGCAGAGTGCATATCGCAAGTCATGGTGGCGCAAATGACCTCTTCAATAATGACCTCCAATGCTGCGTTGAAGTCATCCGTGGATCCTGCAGTACCTACTGAACTCAGTGCGGAGACGCCTTCCCTTGTTTCAATGCAGCCGCAAAAAGAGCGCACGCCTCCAACTCATGTACCTGAAGTCACGACCGGAGCAATTGATGGGTGTGTTGAGCTCTTGGAGCTCGATGCTCGAGCTCAGAAACGTAGCCGGTCTCCTTTGGCCGTTGCTGGTCCGTCTAGCTCCCCTCAATCCAAAACAAAAAAGTGTAATTCAGGAAAAACTGGTCACCACAGCATTTTGGAAAAGGCAGTTGCTGCTGCAGATCTCTCGGTAGAATAGGGTCTCTGAGAGTGCTACATTGGAACTTCCGTTCCATTCAATCAGCTTTCACTGATTTAGTAACTCTTTCAAATCGATTTTCTCCTCATGTCATTGCGCTTCAAGAAACCTGGTTGTCGAAAGTTTTCATTTCAAATGGAACATTATCGAATTTTTAGAATGGACCGCCCATCAAGGGGGGGGGGGGGTGGTTTGCTTCTGCTGGTTTCATCCAGATTCTGTCACAAGGCACGATTGGTGTTTCAGCGGGTGGACGCTCATTGCGAAATTCAGGCAGTGGATCTTTCAGTTCCTGGTTTCCATCCCATTACTGTCGCAAATGTATATTTTCCATCTGGGGTTCATGACACATGGCCATTAGATTCCTTACTCTCTGTCAGCAGATCACATGTGTTGCTTGTTGGGGATTTCAATTCGCATCACTTGACTTGGGGTTATCGAACAGACCAGTGCGGTTTGCGTTTATGGGATTGGGCTTGTGTGAATAACCTAAAATGTCATAACTCGGGTTTTCCGACCTTTCTCCGTGGGCACTCCCGATCAGCATTGGATTTAACGTTTTCATCCCCAGGGGTAGCACTTTCCTCCTGGACTCCGGTTGACTCTGCAACAAACAGTGACCATTTCCCACTCACTTTTGACATTGTGTGCCCGATGACTTCTATCGGCGGATTCAGTTGCACCCTGGTCGACTACAACAAGTTCAAAAGTTCACTCAGTTCAGAACTACACTCTTTGCCGAATTTGTCTCAAGAGAGCAGGGTGTTAGGCTTATGCTCTATTTTAGATCGGGTACGGAGGCAATCAGAGTTTACAGTGTGCGATAGCATAGGCACTTCTCAGAGCCCTTGGTGGAATGCAGAATGTTCAAAGGATTATAGGCGGCGCAAGGCAGCCTGGAAGAAACTTATCCATAATCAATGTCCCCGGAATTGTATCGATTATAAGTTTCTTGCAGCTACCTTCAAGCGCACAGTCGCTAGGGCAAAAGAAAAATATGATGAAGAGAATTATGACAATCTATCAAAATCTAATAACAGACAAGCCTTGTTTCGCTTTCTGAGGTCAAGGAACAGGCTGCCACCGCCTAACAACATTCCCTCTAATGTGCTGACTCCAATAGAGCTTGCCAGGTCATTAGAAGAAATTGGCAAAGGCTTGGAACACCATTTCTCGGCTGCGCTCTCTCGCCCACAACTGCTTGGGAATCACTATGATGATTTCCTTAATGTCTCGGTTTCTGAGCTCTCCCAGGTGATACATCGGTTACCTTCTGCAGCTCCTGGTCCTGACCGTGTCACCTCTGCGATGATTAAAATACTGTTCGACGAATCCCCCAATGCTTTATTGGAGCTGTTAAATTACTCTATTAGAACCCCATGAATCCCGGATGTATGGCATGTTTCCAAAATTATCCCGGTGCTTAAAAAGCCAGGCGAAGGGTTGGTCTTAGACAACATTCGACCAATTTCATTCACATCGAATCTGGTGAAATTGGTTGAACGCGTGCTGTATGGACGAATCATGCCCATTATTACTGAAAAGGGACTACTTAACCCCTGTCAGATTGGTTTCAAGCCTGGGTGCTCTATATGGTGTGCGCATACTGACCTCGAAAGCCGTGTCCGACTAGCGCGCCGGCGTCGACAGTATGCTGCGCTGGTAACTCTAGACATCTCGAAATCATATGACAGTGTCGAACATGGGCCTCTGATGTACAGACTACGTGCTCTGGGCTTGCCAAGTTTTTTTGTGGAATGGGTGTCAGCTTTCCTGGCTGACAGAGAATTTTATTGTTGTCAACGCGGAGTTTCTACAAAGAAATTTCATCAATCTAGAGGTGTGCCTCAAGGTGCAGTTCTCTCCCCTGTTCTATTCAACCTCTTACTCAGTTCGATTCCGACTTCCCCTGACGTGACTACGTACGTGTATGCAGACGATATAGCTTTCTTTGCTGCTGCGAGTTATTTACATTCTGTGTATATGGTTTTACAGTCATATTTAAATTCCCTTGACCGATGGTTATCTGAATTACACTTAAGTCTTAATGTAAACAAGTGCCCTTTGTTACCTTTTCCGGTTACTCAACAGGTACACATTTCCTTGTCTTATCGTCATCATGTCATTCCTCAGGTATGTTCCCTAAAGTATCTCGGGGTAACTTATGACTCCTCTCTCTCTTGGCGGTCACATATAGATCAGGCTGCTGCGAAAGAGATTCGGGCGGTAGGCCTTCTGCGAAGGATGAGGAGGCCTCGCTGCGGTATGCGCAGACATGCTCTGCTGCTGATTTATAAAATGTATATCCGGCCAATCTTGGAATTCGGTTGCGTTTTGTTTTCTGGAGCAGCTGCATACAAACTGCGCCCACTTGTGCTCTTAGAGCGAGAAGCTCTGCGCCTGTGCTTGGGTCTCCCTGAATACGTGGCAAACAATATTTTGTATCTGGAAGCGCGGGTGCCGTCTCTTACTGAAAGGTTTCGCCTTTTGACAGTACAAACGTTTTTAAAGTTTTGCGACTCGGAGCAGCATGCATCCGAGTTGATCTTCCTAGGGCAGCGAGCGGAGTTCTTGGGTGTCGGATGGTCTCGCCTTCAAACTCCCCAAATCTGTTTCGTTGAATCTTTGCTGGGCCCACTCAACGTGCGAATACCTGAAATTGTTCCGGTGCGGTCCATCCCTGCAAATGTGTCTACCATCTACGATGACATTTATCCACGTAATGCAAAATTACTGCCTTTCTCATGGTTAAATGGTATGTTGCAGGATTATTTGTCGACCTTCAGCTCACATGTTGCAATTGCGACTGATGGCTTGGTGTGTGCAGAAAAGGCAGGTGTAGGTATTTACTCCCAGTCCCTTGACTGGTCTTTTTCTCTCCAAGATTTCACTCCTATCTATCCGGCTGAGTTTCTAGCAGTGGTTCTCGCTCTGCGCAAGGTACCAATTTCTTTATCATCAGTAATAATAAAAACGGACTCGTTATCTTTATGCACTTCCCTCTCGGCGTCCACTAAATCGCAGCTCTTTCAGATTCTAAAATTTCTGATCCCTCCACACATCACATCAATTCGATTTCTTTGGGTTCCTAGGCACAGGGGTCTTCTATTAAATGAATCAGCTGATGCTTTAGCGAAGGCAGCCCTGAGTGGACCGATTGTTGACCCGCTTCCAACAACTGCTTACATCACGGCGGCACACTTTCGACGGTACACTGTAATGAACGAATTGGGCGCATCAGCGCTTACTTCCTTGTACGACTTCCAGCACCTAGTTGTTCCCATGGAGAAGCTCAGTCTGGCGATCGCGCAATATTGAAGTTTCCTTCACGAGGCTTCCTTGCCGAGTGCCGCAACTAAATTTTGCCTACACAGGCCTGGTCTGGCGATCTCCCCATTGTGTCCGTATTGTGCGGAGCCGGAAACAATAGAGCACTTTCTTCTTTTTTGCCGTCGCTACTCATCGATTAGGAGGCGACTATTAGAAGTTCCAATACAGAATCTCAGTTTGCGCCTGTCTTCTGCGGTTGTTCTGTCTCTTGGCGCTTCTATGCTTGGCCATACCAATGGGAATGTTTGGTCTGGCGTTCAAAATTATCTACTAGAATCAAAACGTCTACCTTCATGAGCTTTCGTACTGCCCATCCCATTATCAGCTTCTCTATTTCGTTGTTTACAACCTCTTATAGTAATCCCTACCCCTTCCTTGCCTAAATTTTAGTTTGTATGACCCCCTAACCTCCTGCAACCACCTCGGCTACGAAAACTGTGCGATCCAAATTTTGGTAGGTCATCCCATGCTTGCCACATGCAACTGGTCATTTAAATAGTCACCGCCTGGTTATGGCCAATCCCCCTTGTGGGTATATGCCATTGTGTGAGGTCAACAACAACAACAACAACAGATGCTGGAAAGGTGGCGAGCCCCGCAGGGAGCTCAGTGTTCCAGGATGCTTCGAGGGAAGCTCCTCCGTCGCCTGCTCTGACAACCTTCCGGTGAGCAACACATAAGAAAGTGGTCAACTTGTGCCGAATACTGGGAGAACTTACCTAGGAGCACGTTCTATCGTCATGGGCCGTATTCTGTGGTCTGAGAGCCTTGGAATTGGCACAGCCGATCATTTGGAAAGCAAGTATTCAAGGGGACGCGTCATATCGTTCACTCACCACCAAGGGAGAGCTGAGAATAATGGAGGGTACAAAGTATATTTGGCGAACGGATCTTTAGGTGCAATACTTTGCCTTGGCCAAAGAGTACGCAACACACCTCTTGAATAACTAACAAAAATCTCACGTGCTTAGCGTGCACCGAAGTCAGCTTGTCGGGTCAAGGCGCGTTCATACTCCGATGTAACGCCCAGGCGCGGCACGGCGACGTTACGCTGGCCGAAGCGACACCCTCTACACTCCAACGGCGCTGGACCGCCGACGTTTTCGGCGGATTCGGCGCACCCCAACACCGGCGGCAACTTCGAGCATGTGTCTATTTCCCGCCGATTGCGTCAGCTTCTACCAGCCCAGCCGGACCGGTTCCGCCTTTCGCCGGGGTAGCGCTGCTTCGCCACCTACGACAGATGGCGCGTCGAACATTCTGCGCATCATCTGTGCATGTGCTTCTGGCGCAGCCGCTGCGCCGCGCCGGGGTCGTTGGAATGTAGGAGGGCCGAATGCGCGCCTGTCGTGGCGTCGCCAGCCTGACGTTACTGACCACCGCCGTCGCGCCCCCGCACGCCCAGGACGTCCGAGTATAAAGGCGCCCTCAAGTTCTTTTCCTACTCTTCCTGTAGTGTAGAATACAACTTAAATTTGGAGTGGAGCTCCGTCCAAAATCATGATCGCCACGAAAAATTCTTCCGCTACTGGGAGTAATCCGTTATTCAAGTTTTTATAGCTAAACAGAAAGATTATACAAGACGAAATTATAATATCAAGAATTTTGATGAATTTGCCCTGTTTTATACAGTTGAGCATTCAAATGATGATTTCTTTGGTTTCTATAACCACGGGCTATGGGTTTTTGTCACCAGCTGCTGCTCTTTGAAGCCGTGTCCTACGATAGAGATATGCGGGCGTAACGGCGAGGGAGGAGCCGCTTCGGGCTAATCACCTCAACTCCATAGCAATTCAGCTCCGGATGCCGATGGGCTCGAAGAAATGGATCTTGTGTGAGAAAGACGCTCCCGCGATTTGGTAACGCTTGGGAATTAAAATTCTTCCTCGTCCATAGCATTTATTCATTTTATTTGCAGTCTTGGAACTGCAGACAGCATTAACACAGAAATGTCGCTGGTATTGCTTAAAGGAAAATTTAATGCTTCAGAAATTTTTATGTATTCCAAAGAAGAAACAACAACCACCTATATATTATTTTTTATGCCATCCTAATGTAGGATATATATGGGTGAGCCCAAAGCAAGAAAGGTCTTGTGGGGCACTGCTTGGCAGAATCTTGCTTACTGCGGCAAAATGGGCACTGAAGTCGAGACTTGGGCCAAAACTCGTCTGGTCGGCGACAATCATAATAAAACTTAAAAGGGGGACGCCGAAAAAACGTAAAAACAAAACTACGTTCCGGCTCCCGTACGGCGCCCCCCTTTACGCCGCTGCCGTACGCTGTCCCCCTTTTTAAGTTTTAAAATGGGCACTGTTTCTGCCTGGCGGTGGAGACTCGCGTCTCGGCTAGCTTCGCTGCTGTTGTTGATATGACCGGCAGCCACAAACACTAATGAAAAACGTAATGCTTAAAATCATGCTAGGGTGTTCTCAGAGATTATCTGATTTCAGGAATTTCATTAAGAGGCCGTTGGCCGTCAATTACGGCTACAGGTTTATCTTGTATGAACCAGCATGTGTTTGAACTGACACAGAGTCTTCCTAAAATGTTCGTTGCAGCGATTTCAGCACGCTGTACGTGAGCCGGTTAAATCTCCAAATTGTCAACAGTTTAATTCACGGAGTCGGGAGATGCGTCGGGAATGGCAAAATGGAGAAACACCTGCGTACTGATATTCGAGGTAAAACACCTCAGACGTCAACATAATCCGGAGACCCCAACAGTAGTGTATCTCACAACGATGCCTGTTGTTTTAGCACGCGAGATTTGTTAGTCGCCAGCTGTACACTTCTTGAAAGTCGTTTATTGCCAAACCACAAGACAATGGCCCTGTATGCCTTGGGACCTCTCGCAAAACACTGCCTTCAAGCGCCTTTCACTGCTGCATCAAGAGCCGCAGTCTAATTTCTTCCTATGGCAGGCTGAGAATGGTGGCCGTTGGGTCCAGCTCACCACCTTCAAGAACCGGCTGGTAGTGGCCGCCTGGAAGCGGGCTCTGTTTATTCGGCTGGAAGCCTCAGCTGGGCGGCAGTTCTACTGGGCCGCCGCTGCTCGGGAGGGAGCACAGAGGGGACGGTGATGCACACAGGATCGAGGTGCGCATGCGCCGGAGCGACCTGCGCTCCCCTCAGTTCCCACACCACCGTTCCTTTCGGCTCCCGCACCAGCACGGCCAAGTCACCAGGCGCAGCGCTGGCAGAAGCCAGCTCCTGCGCTGTTTAATCTGCGCCATCGCTATGTTCCTCTCGGTGGTGCTTCCTCTGCCGGTGAAAGAAACAAGGTTAGCGATATCCAAGCGCTAACTGCTGAGCTTGCACCTTGTGGCGACCGGTTCACGTAGCGGAGCTGACCGTGAAGTGGCTATGAACAAGCGCCGCTTATTGCTCACGGACGGCATGCGCACATTTCGAGGTGTAAATGTATGATCGACCAATGACAGAGTTTCTGCTATTGTTTGTAGAATTTCACGCAGTGAGGCGTGGCACTAACAAGAAAAATACGCACGGAAGCTCGTCATGTGGTTTTCGACTATGCTGCAATCTATAGCGCACAGAATAGACTTTAGAACCAAATCAGTAATATGACATGCCATGGCTCTCATCTTTGAGTTTCCCTTTGTCAATGTATTGTTTCTATTGCAGCGCAGTATGTATGCGATTAGAGTTTTTTTCATATACCGCGTGTATCCGGGGAGCCCGCGACGAAGTTTTAAAACTAATTTGTTTTAAGTAAAAACACGTTTTTTTGGGTCACAGTGATACCAGCGTTGCCGGATACCTGTAAATATGCTTATCACGTTGAGTAGTAAAGTTACCAGCTAAATTTCAATAGTCAAATTTTAACTATTGCAGAGAGGCATCCGGTTGCATTTAGAGCTTTGTAGCTGGTGATTAATAATCGCCATATTAGTTTTTGGCAATTACAAGACATGGGTACCCTCGCTGCTGTGGCTCAACAAAGTGCGGGTATTTCTCGCACAATTCATAAACCGCGCGCCTGTGGTGCGGGCAGAGTGGTGTCCGCCAAGCCACACCTCTTCGCGGCGCACCATCACGTAGTCTTCGCTGCCTCTGCTGGAGTAGCGAGGAGCGGTGAGCACCTCAATACAGGTGGGACAAAGCCTGCAACCTAGCATGTTCACCAGAAACATTGCAGGAGTAATAGTTGTATTATTCAGGACAGAACAAACTAAACACTTTGTGTCCCGAAGTGCACTCTGTTGCGCAGGGCCACCTCCACTCTGTCTGGCCCAAATGTCTATATACAACTCAGCAGCTTTGCATCGGAGTTGCGGCCGCTGGATTAGGAACAGCCCGTTCTTCTCCATGTTCTCACCGCAAATATGTCTGATCTATGCACACAAAAACCGCATGGGACTGCGTTGGGAGCCCGATTATTATTAGGTGCGTTGCTGAAATGAACACCGACTAAACTATTTGGTTGCAGAGGGCAATCTGCGCCGACAGTGCACCAGTGGCTGTGGTATGGCACTTTTGTGCACTGGGTGTGAATTGCTAACTTAACCTGACCAGGTGTACTAGGCGGCGCGGTCTCGACACTTACTTATCCTTTCAGGAACAGTTCATCTCCTTAAGCCAAATTACGTTCACTGCAAGGCAAACACCTGTTTCAAATGACATCTAATCTACACTTTCCGACGCCAACTGCAGCCACCTTATCCAGCGAATGGGTTTCTGCTGAAGGAACAAGTACTCAGAGCCTATGACGAGATTTCGGTAGGCAGCTGCATTTTGAAACAGGCAGTTTGTCCCATCTAGCCTCTACTTGGTGAAGCTGGATTAGCAAGTAGTAGTTGTAGCCCGTATTACCTCTGAATCTTTAAATGAGCTTGACTGGAAACGAAAGAAGCCAGCTATTGTTCAAATCATTTCAAACGTAAGGATGTAGTCTAGGAACGTTTTTCCGTCGTAATATGCACATACTCATTATAGAAAAAGCATGAAAGCGTCTTAGAGTCGCGACCGCCTCTTTCGATACTTTAGAAGTCTTGCAATCACTTTTCTAACGAGACTCTTGCGACACTCTTGCATGCTTTAATCTTGCAGTCATAGGGTTGAATCATTAACGAGGCGAGAGGGCCTGGTGCAGATTGAATTAGCACGGAAACGCAGTTTCTCAGAAAACGCTCTCTTGCCTCAAAATGCAAACGTGACATTAGGGTGCCAACTCCATGCCTCAAGAAGAAGCTGTCTCTGAAACATATGCGCAGCCTCTGCGAGTGTGCAGTCACACTCTAGGCCCTTCAGCACCATTCTAAAGCGTGCTTTTACACGTCCAAAAGCATTTTCGACAACATGTCTGGCACTCCGCAGCAGGTAGTTAAAGGTCTGTGAGGGGGACCAAGAGGCACCTGGAAGGGTAACAGCTTTATCAGGTGCGTCTGCAAGGGGAAAGCTTGATAACCAAGAATAATTGTGCCAACACTTCCATACCTCCAATGACTTTTGTTTCTTGTCGGAACAGCTCACTAGCCAGTGTAGCTGACAGTCGAGACTTCTGAAACAGTGCCACGTCATTGTTTCTACCAGGGCTCCCAACATTTTTGCATAGGAACCTGTATGTGTGGTCTACGACAGCAAGTAGAATGACACTGTAAGACTCGTTAAAGTTGTATTAGTCAACAGCTCCTTGCTTTGGGGGCACACCTCGATATGAGAGCCATCCATTGCACCGACACCTTGAGAGAAACCACAGACTGCTGTGAACATACACACGTGCTCGTAAAGCTCAGTTGGTGTTTGGAAATTTATGCACAAATCGTGCTTCCAACTTCCCATAGCCACGCTGCAAAATTCGTGAAATATTAAATTAACTGACGCAGTGCTCACCCCAAACAAGTTGGCAGCAGTCCGCTCTTCTGCTGATGTTGCGAGGTGGTACAAGCCGATCGCCATGCGTTTCTCCAGCGGAATCGCTTTCCGCATTTTGGTATCTTGCCGGCTCATGCTTCCACAAACAGCCACCATGTACCGGAATGTGCCGCGGTTGATCCGAAAGTTTTCTCGGAGTCCGCTGCCCAGAAGGTGCGGAAGCGTGGCCTCGTACAACGAGTCTGGGCGCGGGTACGCCGACAGATTTCGCTCACAGATGGACAGGTGCGCTTCCGCCAACAAAAAGAGCTTCGGCCGCCCCTGGTGTCACTTCCTCGTCTCTTCAAGCATGAAAATTTTAGCGCTCAGCGCCAGTATCTGCACGCGGAGCGTTGTAGCGCTGCCTGATGCGCCACGAACGCAGCCCAAAATTGAGCGTCCCCCTTGTTCACGACAAGCCTACTAAGGGCCAACATAGGCTTGACAAACAAGACGTCCGCACGATCTTAACTACACAAACACAAGCACAGCACTCACTGTGAAAGAAATGCCACGATAATAAACAATGATAGCAGTGAGCAGTGATGCGTTGCATTGAGCAGTCATGGGAAGAGGCTAAAGTAGCCAAAGTAAAACGCGCAGTCGGCTACGAAGTCGACTGTGATCAATGTCTAGAACTTCTTTTTAGATTTCGGCCAACGACAGCCACAAGCACAAAGAAAAAGTTTTTAAGCAGGCCTTAGCACAAGGACCAACGTTTTCCTCTGATGTGTTCCTTTCAACGTAGCCCTGTTTAATAATACGCCTCAGTGGGTGACGCTTTACCTTCACTGAGGCGAGTATGATATGATCTGCTTCGTCGCACTAACAGAGATGGCTAAACTGTGTGTAAGCGCGGCGAACTGCAGTTAATTAACTGTAACCGTGGTTAACCGCATAAACGGCAGTTAAGCTTAACTACGGTTAGCGCTGCCCGTGTAAAGAGGCTATAAGGCCGCCTCAATGGCAGCGCATTCAAGTACTGTTGAGGACACGACTGCAGTAAGGTGGACAGACAAGGCAATATTCAAAGACAAAATATGGAACGCCGCTGCGCTAGGTCCGCTGACCTTGTCCACGGTGCCATCAGTGAGAGATTGCGAGCACATTTTGTTCCAAAATGTTCGAGTACGAGCGAATGCATTTCCGCCAATCCAGCGCTTCGCTTGCGCTTAAGCGACGTATGGTACACGTTTAGTCGAGACTCTAAAATGTCGAAGGTGGGTTTCACCGCTGGCTTTGTCTCCGAAAGTATAAAGACCTAGCTCATTAGGAGTGTTAAGTCCCAAGGAATCCCGGGACTCAAACCTCTTTCAGAGAAGCTGTAGAAGACCTCGCCCAGCTACCGTGTCTGCGAGCTAACCAAGTTGAATTACTAAAGTACTTGAAGCCACAAGGCTTAGGAGGTGTCGATTTTGACTCGTGAAAATCTCGATTATTAGCGGCCGCTTGTGGACATCCAAGGACTCTCTTTAGGCTAGTTTGGTGCAAAAGCTCCGTGGCTTACTCCTAGCGTAAGGCGGTAAGCACTAGCGCTTTCTGCTTTTGACGATGATCCCGGCAACTCGAGCGGACTTGGTAACCATGTTCAGCATCATCTCCAGTCTGAGTACGCCCACTGCAAAACAAACTCTTCTAGCGTATCTCTCTAGTTAAAGAGACACTGAAATGATTTCGAGGGGCATATTCTAGTGCAACAGATCTGCAGACGTGGTCTATGTGTGTAATCGAGTCAAGTTTGAAAGCTCTGTTTGGACTCAATAATATAGAAATAATTTAAAAAAAATAGCTGAAGCAGTAGCTCACAACCGATTAGGGCGACACACCTCACCGCGCGTCCCCTACCCCGGTGACGTCAGTGGGCAGACAGGACGAGTTTGAAGGCTGCCTCTTCTGCCCACTGACGTCACTGGGATCGGGGACGCGCGGTGAGGTGTGTCGCAATAATCGGTTCTGAGTTAATGCGAGCAGCGGTTTTTTAAAATTATTTCTAAATTATAGGGTCCCGCAGTGCTTTCAAACATAACTAGAATGCCCACAGAGACCACCTCTACAGATCCCTTGCACTAGAACATGCCCATTGAAATCATTTCAGGCTCCCTATAACTCTGTCCTGTGTCACCTGTGCGGCCACCTAATCCCCACAAACTTAATCATATCTGTCCACCTTACTTTCTGCCAACGCTTGCCTTCTTTTGGAATCCCCTCCGTTACCCTTAACGACCAGCGGCTTCTTGCTCTCTCATTACGTGCCCTTCCCCAGCCCATTTCTTTTATTTCGACTAAAATGTCATTGACCTATGTTTGTTCCCTGACTCACTCTGCTCTCTTTCTGTAGCGTAACGTTAAACCCATCATTTTCGTTTTTCAAAGCTCGCTGCGTTGTTCACAATTTAAGTTGAACCCTTTTCGTTAACGTCCACTTTTCCGCTTCATAGGTAAGTACTGGTAAGATGCGTCTCTTGTATACTTTTCTGTTCAGGGATATTACCAAACTGCCATTCATTATCTGAGAGAATGTGCCAAATGTGCACCACCCTATTTTTACTTTTCTAGTTATTTCACTCTCGTGATCCGGATCTGCGGTCACTACCTGCTCTAAGAGGACGTATTTCCTTACCAGTTGGAGCACCTCACTACCAATCATGGAGTGCTGTTTCCTTCCGAGCTTGTTGAGCATTCCATTGGTTTTCTGCATATTTATTTTAGACCCACCGTTCTGCCATGCCTGTCTAAATCATTAAGCAATTTTTGGAGTTCATCTTCTGAGTGACATAGAAAGGCAATGTCATCAGGGGGTGCGTATTTCCAAACCATACCTGGACAGACAAGAGCAGATGACACTTAGAAGTGCGACCACATGACATGATTTTGGCAAAAAAGCGTAACTACGCTTGGCTAGGCTTGGCAGACCTTGCCGAAACAACCCGCGCTGCAGAGCAGTGGTAGAGCTGCTAGCTAAATCCACTGTGTTCACTTGTTCCGTTCCTCTGATGTGTAAGTTTAACTTTTTTAATTGCAATTTTATTTTTTTAATTTCGGGTGAAGATTTGTAGACAAGCTTCTTAACGGGCATTTCAGAGTACCTGTTGGGTGAGAATCAGTATGTAGCTACTTCTGGGGCATAGTGGGCCACATACAGGGTGTCGCAGCATAAATTCGGCCAGGGGTTTAAAATATGCCCAGGCACTCTGAGACGACGCGACCAAATGCATGCTGTTGGCTATTGAATGTTGTAATTCACACTATTGTTGTATCGTACCTATTTGTATTGTAAGTCGAGATTAATTAACCAACTTCGCAAGCAGCGAAGATGGGCGAAAAAGTCCAATGAAGAAGTTGTAGAGCGGTCCGCGAAACGTCCAGCTGAACAATTTTTAACTTTCCATCTATTACGTATCGGTTTGTTTTCGCTGAAGGCAAAAGCCCGCGAAATACGAAAAAATACAACGTGACATGCCCGCTTGCGCCGCGCTGGCAGTGCTCTCAACCGTTCCTTGCAAGAAGGAACAGATCATTTAGACCGATGTGTTTCCGCTTATAAGGTGGCAGGGCAGCGAAGCGGCAGCTCTCTGTGCGATATAGGCGAGCGCTGTGCTTCTCTTGTGGCGCTTAATTGCAACAAGCATACAAAGTCCTTATCGCTTGCGCTCGCGTAAATTGCACAGTCAGAGCCTGAGCCCAAGCACTGTCACCTTTTTTAGCAGCACCACACCGGGCTAAATGATATGTTTGTTCCTACAGGGAACGTTTGAGAGCACTGCAATCGCGGCGCGCAAGCCGGCATTTCACGTCATATTTTTTTGTATTTCGCAGGAATCTGCACAGAGCGAAAAAAAGCCGATATGTAATAGATGGAAAGTTAGAAGCTGTTCATTTGAACGTTTCGCGGAGCATTCTACAACTTTCTCTTTAGACTTCTTTGGCTATCTTCATAGCTTGGGAAGTTGGTTAATTGCTCTCCACTGATTATGCTGTTACACACAATGCAAACATAGTGTGAGTTGCTCCACACAATAGCCAGAAACATGCATTTGGTCGCGTCTTCTTAGAAAGCCGCGGCTTACTTTTAAACCCCGGCTAAATTTAGCGTGGACACCTTGTATGCTACACGGTATATTGACCACAATTTGTGAATGCGTCATCCTGGTAATCGTCGACTGGCGTTGACTGCTTGGTTGGAAATTCTGGAATGCGAGCGTGATGCCTCTCTTCTAAGAGGCTCTAGAGGGCATATAGAGGCCGTGCATCTATATGCTCTCTCCAGGTAGGTACATTGAACTGAACCAACGTTCCCCCACGGACACACAATACCGCACTTTGGGCGAAGTCTTTCGACCAGTTTCATGAACTGCCAAGACGAGAGGGCATTGTGTTTGTGTGGACACCAAATGTAAAGAAAAAGGGTCCAAATTGGATGCAAAATACAGCAATCTAAGCCGGACAGGTACGGCGCAGTTGCAGAGCAAATTGGGGCTTAAGTAATTGTGACTAATCAGCAGCAGCTGCACCGCTAAATTTTCTCCTGAAAAATATACCGTTTGATGAGTTTGTGCATGACTCGATGATACAAGGCGCAAAAGTGGACAAGGCGAACAAAGAACGAACACGGACAAGGCGCTTACTGCAACTGTAGTTTATGGCATGAGCTCGCCTTTTATAGCAAGGTGCAAGGAAAAAAGCATAAAGGCACACGCATGACCTTGTGGCGATAGCCGTGTCGATATCAATTCACACGCTCGGCCAAGTACAAAAGTTCTTTTTCTGTCAAGGCTGCAGAAGGGGTGCTCACACACTTCAGCTCCTTTTTTTATTATGAATGCTTCACCTATTTCTCTGCTGCCCTTTTATTTGTGCTTACTAACGATACATGTATCGGAAAACTTGGGCGTAGAGTATTTGCACCCTCTGCAGTGCACAGCGAAGATGTCTTTTATGGCTACTTTTTGCGCGTGGCTGTGATCTTCAAGCAAGCGTTCATAACATCGTCCAATTTGTCCAATTTATATGCTCTTGGCCGCAAGACAAATGAGTACTGTACACAACCCCTACCTCACACGTTAAAAAAGATTCATGGTATTTTATGGGGCAGCACTTGGGTAGTGTCTCTTCACAATTTACCTACGCGCACAGTCTACCAAGCTTTACAGGTGCAGAGAACCGAACGTCCGCGCCAATCCTGCTTGCAACCTTCCTCATGTTGTGGCTAACACCATTCATGTACGGAAGGACGGCTGTATTCTTACTGTTGTTGAGCTCGTGCAACAAACTGCGGTTACAAGCGCCATGTCCGTGCTCGTTGTTCTTTCCTTCTGCCATTCTTGCGCCTTGCATCTTCGAGTTTGCCTCTCGCTGTTTACGTCATCACTCATCCCGTACCTGTAATATGATGACTACTGAAACAGAAGCACAATTTTGCCTGTGCACCAGGATTGCATCATCAGCTTGTGACCAAGAAGAAAAGTGTGTCGTCGTTTTCAGTTTCTGGCATATTACACCACCAGCCACGATCGCGCGGCCATAAACGTTTCGCGCCTGGAACAATGATAGTGTATGTATGAATGTCTGGGCGGCAACTTATCCTAGCATTTCATCCTACACAAAACGGCACTCATGGAATCAGGAAATTAAGATTTCTACCTCATCAGCGTAACTAGCAGTATCCTTCTTCGCGCCGATGTAACGGCTGAGCGTCGACGTTTTTCACTCGGGGAAAATCAAACAGAAAATATTAATTTTGAAGGGGTATTTTTCTATTTGGGAATATCTTGGAACCAAAGGTATACCATTGGCAAACCACCTAACCTATAGACACTAAAGGTTTGACGAGCAATTTATATAAAGCTGACAGTAGCACCCGCTTTGAAATGCATTTATAGCTGAAAGCACCTCAATATTTCGGTTTCTGTCGTTTAACTGTCAAGTGCTTGGGCGTGTGGAAGCCACGAATGTTGGGAAGATGGCAGTAGGCCTTAGCACGTGCACACACACACACACACACGCGCACACACGTACACACGCACGCCCATTTATAACAGCGCATTGGGATCGGTATTGAAGGTAACACTAAATTAACTTATGGGCTATACCGCGAATACCATATTGCTCCAACTTTTGCAGAAGTATACTGTGGTTAATATAATCGAAAGCTTTTCTAAAATCAAGGAAGATACCAAGGATCATGTTTTTGTTTTCAAAATTTTCAAGGATGAGTTCTTTCTGAGCAAGGAGCGCTATTTCAGTGCATCGATTTTTTCTAAAACAATACTGTGCGGTAGCGAAGATGTCGTAGCGATCAGTAAAAGAAGTGACTCGTTTAAGAATGACTTTTTCGAGTCCCTTAGAAAAAACGGGGAGTATTGAAATCGGACGGTAATTAGACAGGTTGTTCTTGTCACTTTTTTCATATACTACCGTGACTTTTGCACATTGCATGCCCCGAGGAAACACCCCCGAAGAAAGACAAATGTTAAATATATGCGCCAAGATATGTGCAATTAGGTCAATAATATATTTTACAGGCTTTTCTTGAAGACCAATTATGTCAGTGGACGTACTGTTTTTCAAACTAGCAAATGTGGTTAATTTTTCAGATTGCGAGACTGGCTCAAGAAACGCAGTTTCTTGGAAGGAATCTGTAATGAAAGACAACTAGTTTCCACTGGGCGAAAATGAGGTTAGAGAAAGAGAATGGTCATTTAATGTATTAGCTAAGTTCTCCCCAGAAATGTCTACGTCATTATTATTTAGTTTTGTAAGCATCTCTGGAGATTTGTCAAATATTTGGTTTAACCTGCGCCAGACGTCACCAGATTGCTGATTCGAGGAAGTTAGAAAATTATTGTGATAGCGATTTCTAGCAGCACGAAGTTCTCTGGTGATATTTTTTCTATGGGTCTTAAAAGCTTTGAGAGCCTCAGGACATATGTTGCTGATAAACTTCTGAAAGAACCGGTCACGCTTTTTTTATCAGGTTAAGCAGTTCAGACGTTACCCATGGCTTACGGATTTTCTTTGACCTAGCACATGTTTTCAGAGGAAAGCAGGTTTTATACAATGATAAAAAATTCTTCACACACGTATCATCGCCTATATCAGCGTTATGTTCACAGAGCACAACATTCCAGCTGACTTCCGCAATGCAATCACAGAATCTCGATAAATTGCGCGGATTAATTTGAGAGCGAGTCAAAGGCGGCTCAGATTTCGCAATAGCTCGGAACCCATTTTGCACTGAAATGAAAATCGGAAGGTGATCGCTTAAACAGTAATTGATAACACCAGATTTGGTACGACTGGTTTCAAAGTTTGTTATAGAAAGATCAAGGAGTGTTTGTGAACCTTCACTAAGTCTTGTAGGTGACGTTATCACATTTTGACAAGAGTGAATGTTCAAAAGAGATTCAAACACATTTTTTACAATTTTCGGCAAGAAAATAATATTGTAATCGCCACTTAATTTTATGTGGCATTTTTGAGCATTGACAAACTCTAAGAGTGAATCTGTGAAGATGGAAACGAAGATACATCACCGGGCGGCGGTCGATAACATGTAGATAATATGAATTTCGGCAATTTTATTGCTTTAAGGTGGGCTTTAACGACGGTTTTAAGGTTGTGCTGGCCACACAAAGGTATTGCCCCGTGGGCTTGGAGCTCCTGGACGTGCTTCTTTCCTTCGTCGCTCCTGCTTCAGTTATTTAACATAAGCAGTGCGCATGGCTTCTCTGGCCGATTTTGTTGCTTGAGCATCCCCGGCATCAGCCGCTGTCATTTGCTGGACAACAGGCTCGGCTTCCTTTACAACTTTCGTGATTTAGGTGTCTAACGCGCCAACATACTGGTGACCATGATTTGCAGATGCTACCGGTTAAGTGCGAAACGTTTTCATTTCTTGCCGTTGGAGATCAGAGGTTGCAAGGCAAGGCTAGTGCTCACGATCATTGAATAATAACGGAACCACCATCGCAGTACCAGAGCGCCACCTATGATACAGACTTGTAATGAATGCGGTTAAGCATCGGTGCGCGCCTTGTCAGTGTACCTGTATCAACGTGTTTCCTTGTCGTAATGTTTGCCCGTTTAAAAAAAAAAACGAAATAACCAGATCGTTGAGGTAATATTACTATGCAAAGCTGTGTCCAACCGCGATTTGAGGGGTTCAGTCTGTGTAAAAAAACACGAAGTATTCAAGGAGAAAATGCCAAATTGAATTGCTGATATCAGATTCGTAGCCATTTCTATGCGATTTATTTGGTTCTTCTTCAAAGATCATTACACGCGCACTGCGGAAGGAAACGGCCTTCAGCAGTGCACAATCACGAGGAATGTGACAGGGAACAAACTTTCCGCACAAAACTGCGCATTTTCTGATTATTCTCTGCTAAATGTTAGAAAGACCTGCGCATATTATGCGTCAAGAAAAGAGCAAGAACTATACTTTCCCGCATATTATGGAGTAATCAATAAATTATGCCCCAGCTTTGTTCCCCCTCACCCTGCTCAAGAATGCACGCCGTTCGCATCCTCTTTCTCACATTTCATTGGGGATGAATTGGAGGAAACAGTTCAGATGGGCTATTCACGGGCTCAGCTGTTAAAGAGCGCAAAGCGGCCAAACGGCAGCAAATGTCTTCGACATTCACGCCCATCTTTTGCCGCGTGAATGGTTTGAGATTTTTATTTTCAATTCACTAGTGCGTGCAGTAATTTCGAATACCTTGTCGGTGCTCATTGGCAAGGCAAAGCGGGAATCTCCGAGGGAATCTGAAGAGGCATTTACACTACGCCGCGAATATTCTAATGTTTGCTTGTTATGTTGCTGGTCAGGCGAGAAGCAACCACACTTATGAATTTACCTGCGTTCACATGTTTTTGCGTTTTTCGAGATTGCCGCAAGTTGTCGTAGGAGGTTTCCCGCAAATAGGAGGCACCGCCTGGAAGATTGGCAATAGTTTCGGTTTTCGGGCACAAGTAGTCAGTCGCCATGCCGACCCATTTATTGCCCTTCGTCGAAATGGGGAAGGGCACAAGTAGATCAAGGCGGAAGTGCTAAAAAGGTAGTTCTGTTGGTTGAGTTAGCTGTAGAAATCATTTTTCGGTCTCGAGTGCGCCCTACTGTGGATGGGTTAAGATATTGACCGTTGCTCTCGGCCGTGCTCAATTTAAAGGTGGCGAAGAAATTTCGAGATAAGGCGCATATATCACGTACAACACATCTCGCACAACGTAGAAACAGTTGAAAGCGGCTTTAGTCGTTATACATGATTACATATTTTTTCGTGCATGACAAGCAATGTGAAAAAGCCGCGTGCCGCCCGCGTTAAACAAATTATATCAAAAACACTACATTTATGCTCGCAGCTCTGGCGATGTGTTAGCCATAACGAGCAATTGTGGAAAATTTTGTTTTGAAAGGAAAAGAATTTATGAAAGCAATTTTTTCATATAATGCAAGATTTGAATATAACAATCAACATATCTGCAGATCACCCGACGGCAGTCTTGAATTCCTTTTCTATTAACGTTTTTGGTATCATCAAAAGCGTTGCCCATAGGTATTTATCGCAGTCTTAACTGTTCAACGCAACCGATGAAAGCACTTTAAAAGAAATATTTTGCTTTATATTTGAAGAATGGACCATTACCGTCTATATTATTGTGAAAGTATCTTACAATTTTCTTATTTCAAAATTTGTGTCAAAAATTTGTGGACATGCTTCTCGCTACAAATAGAAGAGTGTCGTTTTGCAATAGTACAGATACTTTCGTGTCGTTTGAATCTCTGGTGCGCACAGCCTTTCTGTTAGTTGATCATGGCTAACGTGGCGTTTCTTCCTTCGTGTTCTCATCGGATGGGAGCAGCGCATAGGCCGTGAGTGGCTGCTGGCGTAGAAGTGTTTCTGTGGTAGTTTGCGGTGGTACCCGGCTTTGGCTGTGCTTTTTTCTGACTGCAACTGCTCAAACCGACTGTCAAGTGCTATAGGAGGGCAGTTAACGGCGTATGCTTTTCATATTGCGAATTTCGCTTTACGTGTACAGTATGCTCGTAAGGGGAAGATAATTTTGAAACTGGAGTTGCTCGACACGATCTCCTAAGCTTCCTTGCTCCTCCATGATATCAGGCGGGGGGGGGGGGGGGGAGGTGATCCACGTTTCGATGTCGAGTTCAAGGCAAAAAGCCGGCTCAGAGGGTGATCGTGCAATGAATGCGTTTCACGGACATCAAAACTAACGCTCAAGGCGTCTTCACATGTCAAACCTATGTTCTGTTGAACTCTACCGCATACCTATATCTGCAGGTGCACTAAAAAAGTTGTTAATAACAGATATGTCTATTGCAGGCGATTTGAAATTTTCTTTCATTTGATGTATAATCAGGAGTCTGTGGCACATCAGTTGATAATGACGAGAAAAGAAGAGGTCTCTAGAGATATATATGCGAAATAAGCTATGTGTCAATGAGATCAACAAATGCATAAAAAGAGATAATTCTATTGATACAGTGCATTCCGCATTTTCGCTTAGCGCTGACCTGAAGCACGCGCCGTCTCGAAGGAGAGGAAGCGGAGGTGTCAGCGATCTTGAGTTGTGGTGCAGACGTTGCTCACCACTTCGAGCCTCTGCGCCCTCGAGGCCTCTTCGATCGCTGGTCGCTGTTCTGTTGACGTGGCTCAGCAACCCAGGCTGTGGGGCAGTGGCTAAGTACCTGGCGGTGTTGCTCTAGCTTGCTAAATTTTTCCTTTCTGTCTGTGCCTGTTATCTCCTGTTCTGGGGTGATTATTGGGTGCGGGACGAGAGCTTAATGTATACTTCTTCTCCTGGCCAGGGGGTTTTCCCCTTGGTCGGCATCTCTTCCTAAAGACCAGCTCCCAAATGACTTCTTTTTTCGCAGCGGTGTTTCAAGCATTCCAGTCGCATTAGTGCCTTCCGATGGAGGCGCTATCCGACTGAACAACCCGGAGGGCGTGCAGGCGGCTCTTAGGACCACATCGCAGCATTTCATGCACGTTACCGACGTCCGGCAGTTCGGCAGGGGTGGTATTTTGTGTAGGTCGCCGGATAAAGCCTGTATTGAAGACCTGCTGAAGTGTACGTCATTCGCCAACCACCCGGTGAGCGCATTCATTCCGCCTCATCTAGCATGTTCCAAGGGCTTGGTTCGAGGGGTCGACTCTCGATTGAGCCCTGCGGCAACGCTTGAGAACCTCTCGCCTGCGGGAGTGATTGCTGTCCATCGATGCAGCAGGATGGTTGACGGGGGAAAAATTCCTACGGAGTCCGTCATTGCCACATTTGCAGGAATATTTTGACCGTCAGAGATTAAGGTGTGGCCATTGGTTTTTCGAGTAGATGCCTTTAAGTCTCATCCCCTTCACTGTCAAAACTGCTGGCGATTTGGCCAGAGCGGCAAAACCTGCAAATCGGCCTTACGCTGCTGTGCCTGTGGGGAACGTCATTGCAGAGAGGAATGTCCTTAACAGCAAGAGAAATGTTGTTTGTGTAGCGGTGCTCACCCTGCTGATTCGCCTGACTGTCCTGCACGAGCACAAGAAGTTCAGGTGCTCGAGCTTATAGACAAGCGCAGATGCACGCGGAGAGAGGCTTTTGCCGCAGTCAAGGAGATAGCCTCAGGCTACTCTAGTGTGGCCGCCCAATGCCCACCCATAATGAATTCTTGTTGGTCCCAGGCTATTACAGCGGCAGTTGAGAAAGCTGTGGAAAATGCAATGAATCGCATTATGAAAACTGTGTCCACGTGCATTTCGCAGGTCATAGCTGCACAGATGACCATTCTTCTGCAGGCGTCCACCGCTCCGCTCTTGTCGTCTTTGGCTTCAGAAGCTACCCCTCCGTCTGTAGTAATCGATTCCGCTCCACAGGGCCAAAAAAAAATGTGAGCAACAAAATACCTCTCCTTCGCTTAGCGTTATGGACGCATCCTCTATGGATTGTATGGACATGGAGACTGATCTCCGCGCCCAGAAACGAAGTGGGTCTCCTCTGAATATTGCAGGTTCATCTTGCCCCCAGTCAAAGACAAAGAAAAGTAACGCAAGTCAAAACGCTAAGACCAGGATTCTAGAAAAGGCAGTCGCGGCTGCGGCACTTCCGTCAAGATAGGGTTCTTAAGTGTACTCCAGTGGAATTGTCGATCTATATTCTCCGCTTCAACAGATTTAAATTGCCTATGCAATCAGCTTCTACCAGATTTAGTTGTTTTACAGGAAACATGGCTAACTTCAAATTTCAATTATCATCTCAAGGATTACCATCCGTTCCTGCTTGACCGGTTATCACGAGGGGGAGGGTTGTTAGTGCTCATATCTACAAAGTTTTGCCACAGGGCATACATTTCTTTTCAATATGCGGACAATGAATGTGAAATCCTTGCGGTTGACCTCAGTGTCCCAGGTCAACAGCCCTTTATGGAAGCTAATGCATATTTCCCGTTTGGTGTGCGTGACACTCGGCCCCTTGACTCACAAATGTCTCGTAGCCGATCTCAGGTTCTATTACTTGGCGACTTCAATTCGCACCATGTAACTTGGGGGTTTAAAACAGACAGCTTTGGTTCTAGACTATTTGATTGGGCTTCTGGCAACAACTTGATCTGCAACAATTCCGGATTGCCTACGTTTGTTCGCAGTCAATGCCGCTCTGCCTTGGATTTAACTTTTTCCTCCCCAGGAGTCTCTGTTATGTCTTGGGCGCCTGTTGACTGTGCAACAAACAGTGATCATCTACCGATTAGTTTCAAGATGGCGTGTAAATTAACTCTTCCTGAGCGACTTCAGCGCACGTTCATAAATTACAATTGCTTTAAACACACGCTAAAATCAGCCCTCCAAATCACTTCAGACGCTCGCGCTCAGAGAAGTGCCGAAAGCAAGGCTGCACATCTATGCTCAGTACTGGACCATGCAAGGCAAAAGTCTGAATTTTTGCTTAAGAGAACAAAGAGTGCAATCGCGAACAATTGGTGGAATGCTGAGTGCACGCGTGCATATAGACGACGGAAAGCAGCTTGGAGGAAACTTCTCATCTATCAATGCCCAAAAAATTGGCTGGATTATAAGTATGTTGCAGCAACATTTAAGCGCACTGTCGCCCATGCAAAGGAGGAGTATAATACAAATCATTATGATTTCCTTTCCCAATCAGGAAACAAACGAGCTTTGTTTAATTTCATGAGGCGCAACAAGGTGATTCCTCCGGATGCCAACATTGAATCCCTTGTTCAGTCTTGTGCTGACATCGCAAAGGCCTTAGAGGATATTGCGTGTGGCCTAGAGCTTCGCTTTACATCTGCTTTACCTTCTCCTACTATATTCACATGCACCTCAAGTGATTTCACTGAGGTCTCTATGCCTGAGCTGTCGCAAATTGTTCTGCGCTTATCCCCAGCGGCTCCTGGCCCCGATAAGGTCAATTCATCTATGATCAAAACATTGTTCAATGAATCTCCTGCAGACCTGTTGGCTCTAATTAACCATTCTATTAAAGGTCCTTGGATACCGCATGAGTGGCGTCTTGATTAAATAGTTCCACTGCTAAAAAAGGAAGAGGATGGCTTAAGTTTAGACAATATACGCCCTATTTCGTTAACATCGAACCTTGTGAAATTGGTGGAAAGGGTCCTTCTCAGCCGTGTCATGTCATTCATTTCAGAAAATGCTGTATTGAATCTATGCCAAATTGGTTTCAGGGCGGGTTGTTCAATTTGGTGTGCTCATACTGACCTTGAGAGTCGTATTAAATTAGCTCGCAATAGAAAAAAGTTTGCTGCGCTTGTCACCTTGGATGTCAGTAAAGCATACGACAGCGTGGAGCACTCGACTCTATTACTAAGATTACAGGAACTCAACTTCCCAAGCTATTTTGTAGCCTGTATTTGTGTTTTTTTGGAAAATAGAGAATTTTACTGCTGCCAAAATGGTGTTTCCTCAAGATTTCCACAGACAAGAGGTGTTCCGAAAGGATCAGTTCTCTCACCTGTTCTTTTTAACATTTTTCTAAGCTCAATTTCATGCATTCAAAATGTGAAAACTTATGTGTACGCCGACGATATTGCATTTTTTGCATCAGCAGGTGACATTCACACTCTTTATCAAACCCTGCAAAATTCCCTCAATGTTCTTGACAACTGGCTAGGAAGAATTCATCTATCCCTTAATGTGAAGAAATTCTCATTGTTAGTATTTCCAGTTTCTGTTCCAGTAAATATCTGCCTGGTCTATAGAAATAACATAATACCTCAAGTTCAGACGGTGAAGTATCTCGGTGTAATATACGACTCTACTCTCCCCTGGCGGCCACACATTGAGAGAGTTTCTGCAAAAGGAGTTCGGGCCATTAGCATCCTGCGCAGGCTTTGTAGTGCTAGGTCAGGCATGAGAAGGCATACGCTTCTGATGATTTATAAAATGTACGTCCGCCCAATTTTGGAGTTCGGGTGTGTTTTATTCTCAGGAGCTCCTGCCTATAAACTTCGCCCTCTTGTGTTTTTGGAGCGTGAGGCGTTGCGCCTTTGTCTGGGGCTTCCATAATATGTCGCCAATGCTGTTCTGCACCTTGAGGCGCGAATGCCTTCGTTATCAGCTAGGTTTCGCCTTTTAACACTTCAAACATTTTTAAAATTGTGCGACTCACCTCTTCACGCTTCCAGTATAATCTTTCTTAGTCAACCTTCCACCTTTTTTAGTGCCGCATGGTCTCGATTTCATACCCCGCAGATATGTTACGTGCAGTCCCTCCTCGATTGCATAAATATTCATTTCACAGATGTCCGCCAAATATATAACAACTCCTCATCTGTCCAGATTGAATTCGATTACATTTTCCCATCGAATGCAAAGCTGCAGCCCTTCCCGCTTCTTCAGGGTCTATTGCAGGACCACCTAAGGTCCTTTCCCTCTCATGTTCTTATTGCTACCGATGCCTCGCAGGATCGCGAAAAGGCAGGTGTGGGAATTTTTTCGCCTTCACTGGATTGGTCTTTTCGTGTCCGTCTTCCTGACTTCACTCCAATTTTTCTGGCTGAATTATTAGCAGTAATCTTAGCCTTACAAAAATTAGAATCTACCGTTTCCCAGGTCGTGGTTATGACAGACTCTCTGTCCATTTGCTCTTCCTTATCCTCACCCACTGACTCTCGGCCATTACGCCTCTTTCAGTTCTTGATTCCTCTCCATCTAAATTCGGTAAGGTTGCTTTGGGTACCCGGTCACATGGGCTTTCACTTAAATGAGGTTGCAGATTCCTTAGCAAGAGCCTCTCTCAGCGGCCCAATTGTTGCTGTCCTGCCATCGTGTGCATATACAGCTGCGGTGAGGTTTCGCAGCTACTCAATATTTCAGGACTTTGCTGCCTCAGCTCTTACATCATCTCCCGAATATCAGCATCTTCTGCATCCTTGGAGTAGCAAAGACTGGCGCTCACGCAGACTAGAGGTCTCTTTCACGCGCTTGCGTTGCCGGGTTCCCCTTCTAAATTTCTACCTTCACAGATCTGGCCTGGCAGTTTCCCCACTGTGCCCTTTTTGTGTCGAACTTGAGACAATAGATCACTTCCTGCTGTTCTGCCGCCGCTTTTCTCATTTGAGGAAGCGTCTTTTGCAAAATCTATTTCATCAACTGGGCTTGCCTTTGTCTTCCGCGGTGATTCTTTCCATTGGCGCTTCTTTGATTGGACGAAGCGACAGGAGGGTGCGCTCTGCTGTGCAAAATTTTCTTCAAGAAACGCAGCGACTCCCATTCTAATTTCTTTCTCCCGCCCACAGTCAGTACGACATTGCAACATTACAGGCATTGTGTACTATTATGCACATTAAGCAATTGTCCCGTCTTTGATCTCCAAGTTAACTGGACCCCTTTCCTTCCCTCTTCCAATCTCTCAGACTACATACTATTACCACTCCTTTTCCCGTCAAAACTTTCCTGTATCCAGTAATTAACCGCGTGTGTCTTGGCCACTCCCCCGTAGTGGGTATGTGCCAGCAACGTCTGAGGCCTTCCTTCCTTCCAGACGTTCGTCGGATCCTGCGTTCCTGTGTT